>NC_083572.1:63302344-63589844 GCF_027579695.1 Neoarius graeffei
GACCTGGCGACTTGTCCAGGGTGTACCCCGCCTCTTGCCCGTAGTCAGCTGGGATAGGCTCCAGCTTGCCTGCGACCCTGTAGAACAGGATAAAGCAGCTAGAGATAATGAGATTAAGAAATAAACAAATAGATGCTAATACTTTTAATAATAGGAAGAATAAATTATTTAGATAAATTTAAAAAACACTTATAAGTGTGATGCACAAACTTTTTACCATTTGTAAGTACAAATAAGGTCAGCTGCTTCCAATCAGTGTCATTGCTACAGTGGTGCTTAAAAGTTTGGGAACCCTTTAAAATTTTCTATATTTCTGCATAAATATGACCTAAAACATCATCAGATTTTCACACAAGTCCTAAAAGTAGATAAAGAGAACCCAGTTAAACAAATGAGACAAAAATATTATACTTGGTCATTTGTTTATTCCGGAAAATGATCCAATATTACATCAGTGGCAAAAGTATGTGAACCTTTGTTTTCAGTATCTGGTGTGACCCCCTTGTGCAGCAATAACTGCAACTAAATGTGTCTGGTAACTGTCGATCAGTCTTGCACACTGGCTTGGAGGAATTTTAGCCCATTCCTCCATACAGAACAGCTTCAACTCTGGGATGTTGGGGGGTTTCCTCACATGAACTGCTGCTTCAGGTCCTTCCACAACATTTCAATGGGATTAAGGCCAGGACTTTGACTTGGCCATTCCAAAACATTAACTTTATTCTTCTTTAACCATCATTTGGTAGAACGACTTGTGTGCTTAGGGTCATTGTCTTGCTTCATGACACACCTTCTCTTGAGATTCAGTTCATGGACATATGTCCTGACATTTTCCTTTTGAATTTGCTGGTATAATTCAGAATTCATTGTTCCATCAATGATGGCAAGCCATCCTGGCCCAGATACAGCAAAACAGGCCCAAACCATGATACTACCACCACCATGTTTCACAAATGGGATAAGATTCTTATGCTGGAAAGCAGTGTTTTCCTTTCTCCAAACATAGCATTTCTCATTTAAACCAAAAAGTTCTATTTTGGTGTCATCCGTCCACAGAACATTTTTTCAATAACCTTCTGGCTTGTCCACGTGATCTTTAGCAAACTGCAGACGAGCAGCAATGTTCTTTTTGGAGAGCAGTGGCTTTCTCCTTGCAACCTTGCCATGCACACCATTGTTGTTCAGTGTTCTCCTGATGGTGGACTCATGAACATTAACATTAGCCAATGTGAGAGAGGCCTTCAGTTGCTTAGAAGTTACCCTGGGGTCCTTTGTGACCTCGCTGACTATTTCACCCCTTGCTCTTGGAGTGATCTTTGTTGGTCGACCACTCCTGGGGAGGGTAACAATGGTCTTGAATTTCCTCCATTTGTACACAATCTGTCTGACTGTGGATTGGTGGAGTCCAAACACTTTAGAGATGGTTTTGTAATCTTTTTCAGCCTGATGAGTATCAACAACGCTTTTTCTGAGATCCTCAGAAATCTCCTTTGTTTGTGCCATGATACACTTCCACAAACACGTGTTGAAAAGATCAGACTTTGATAGATCCCTGTTCTCTAAATAAAACAGGGTGCCCACTCACACCTGATTGTCATCCCATTGATTGAAAACACCTGACTCTAATTTCACCTTCAAATTAACTGCTAATCCTAGAGGTTCACATACTTTTGCCACTCACAGATATGTAATATTGGATCATTTTCCTCAATAAACAAATGACCAAGTATAATATTTTTGTCTCATTTGTTTAACTGAGTTCTCCTTATCTACTTTTAGGACTTGTGTGAAAATCTGATGATGTTTTAGGTCATATTTATGCAGAAATATAGAAAATTCTTAAGGGTTCACAAACTTTCAAGCACCACTGCATTAAAAAAGGAACAAAAGGGTATCATAATACCTACAGAAAAGTATATTGTTGCATAATTTATCACGATATTCATATATTGTCATATTGCCCAGCCCTACTGAACAAATACTAATTGCTAGGTGCCTTAAACTGATTTTATGACTCTCTTTAAATATACAGTAGTGCTTTGTACCTGTTCACTCTCTGTAGTTCTTTTCATTTTTTTTGAACAAAAGAAAATTGGTCCCCATGTGGGAAGATTATTAAAGGTCCTGCTACTTCATGCTCATCTTTTTCCCATTTCTGTCTTGTAAAGGGTTTGAGCAAGTTGATTGAAGATACTATGTATAGTGCTTATTTCTTTCTAATTTTATTTTTAAATCTCCACTGTCAGAGGATTGTACATTGGTACACACCTTATTTTATGGTCATTCTGCTGTTTTATGTATTTCTGTTCTCACCACAGTTGACAGTGTTTTTAAAACACATATATGGTCAGTGTGTAGCAGCATTTTATGAATTCTTAAATTCATAACACCATGAAACTAACTGTAACCGATCCCTGATGTGGGTGGAGCACAGAAGAATGGCAGGCGGGAGTTGATTTCACACACAGTCTTTATTTTCCTTCTTTGCTTGGCTTTTCAGCTTTACTCGCTTGTTACTCACACCCCACCCTCCATTCACAAACTGACGCTTGGCCATGCCCCCGCTGCCACATACCCCCACCGCCTGACTCAGGTTGGGGAGCCATCTGGCCTGCAGCGGATTCCCCCCACTGACAGGACAGGAAGTTCACCATCACCTGGCCTGTGGACCACCTTGAACTTAAATGACCGGAGGGTGAGATACCAACGGGTGATCCACGCATTTGCATCCTTCATGCGGTGGAGCCACTGGAGGGGCCCGTGATCTGAACAGAGGGTGAAAGAGCGCCCCAGCAGGTAGTATCAGAGGGTGAGGACCACCCACTTGATGGCCAAGCACTCCTTTTCACTGGTGCTGTACTTGCTTTCACGCATCAAGAGCTTGCAGCTGATGTACAGCACAGGATGCTCCTCGCCCTCCATCTTCTGAGACAAAATGGCCCCCAGCCCTCTGTCTGATGTGTCCGTCTGTAAAATAAAGAAGAGAGAGAAGTCAGGGGAGTGTAAAAGTGGCCCCCCACACAGTGCAGCTTTTACCCTAGTGAAAGCCTGTTGGCATTGCTCCGTCCACTGGACGGGATCTGGTGCTCCCGTTTTAGTGAGCTCAGTCAGCGGGCTGGTGACGTCCAAATAATTAGGTATGAACCGATGATCATAGCCAGCCAGCCCCAGGAACTGTCTCACCCCCTTTTTGGTCTTGGGCCTCAGGCAAGCCGCAATTGCTGCAGTCTTGTTAATTTGGGGACGCACCTGCCCATGACCCAAGTGGAAACCCAGATACTGTACTTCCACCCACCCAATTGCACATCTCAGTGACTCTAGGACAGCCCTAAAGTGTTCCAGATGCCACGGCCAATCATTGCTATAAATGATTGTCATCAAGGTACGCGGCAGCGTGAGGACAGAGGATCTTGTCCATGAGCCGCTGGAACATAGCAGGCGCCCCAAATAACCCAAAAGGAAGTGTGACAAATTGGTGTAATCCAAACGGTGTGGAAAAGGCCGTTTTCTCTCGGGATAGAGGAGTCAAGGGGATCTGCCAATATCCCTTCGTTAGGTCCTGTGTCGAATAAAAGCGAGCAGCGCCTAACCGATCGAGCAACTCATCAATACGAGGCATTAGGTATGCATCAAATTTAGACACCGCATTGACTTTTCTATAGTCCACACAGAACCGGACCGACCCCTCGGTTTTGGGAACCAGGACCACTGGGCTGCTCCAATCACTGTGGGACTCCTCGATTATGCCCATTTCAAGCATGGCCTTGAGTTCATCCCTAACCACCCTTTTTGTGTGTGTGCGCGTTCGGGCAAGCGGTAAGGGTGGCTACGTGCCACCACCCCCGGGGGCGTCTCAATGTGGTGTTCTATGAGGTGGGTGCAGCCGGGAAGGGGCAAGAACACGTCGGAAAATTCCTTCTGCAACTTGGCCACCTCTGTGAGTTATGCCAGTGAGAGGTGGTCTCCACAAGGGACTGGAGTGGTTTGAGATGTGACTTTTTCATTTTTTTTTTACCTCCGGCCACAGCTCCGCCTTCTCAGGAACTACCGACGCCAACGCCATGGGGACCCCCTCATTCCAGCATTTTAACAGGTTGAGGTGGTAAATTTGCAGTGCCCCACCCCATCCGTTCACCTCACCTCATAGTCAACATCCCCAACTCACCGTGTGATCTCAAAGGGCCCTTATCATTTGGCGATTAATTTGGAGCTTGACGTGGGCAATAATACAAGCACTTTGTCTCCCGGTGTGAACACTCTAAGGCGTGTGCCCCATCATACAGCCAGATTTGACGTTCTTGTGCCTGCCGTAAATTCTCCTGGGTTAAGTTCGTGAGGGTGTGGAGTTTTGCGCACAGGTCGAGAACATATTGAATTTCGTTCTTGCTAGGTGATGGTCGATCCTCCCAATTTTCTCGTAGCACGTCCAAAATGCCACGTGGCTTATGCCCATATAATAACTCAAACAGTGAGAAACCTGTGGTGGCTTACAGGACCTCTAGTACTGCATATAACAGGGGCTTGAGCCATTTGTCCCAATTATGTACATCCTCACTTACAAATTTCTGAATTAAGTTTTTGAGTGTTTGATTAAACCATTCCACTAAGCCATCCATTTGTGGGTGATTAGACACTGGTGCAGATAGACTTAATTCCCAATAACCCATACAGTTCGTGCAGTGTGCATGACATAAATCTAGTGCCTTAGTCTGTCAGGATTTCTTTCAGAATCCCAACCTGAGAGATAATATGGAAGAGCGCTTCCGCAATACTGCAAGCACAGATATTGCGGAGAGGCACCGCTTCCGGATATCGCATTGCATAGTCCATTAGAACTAAAATAAAGCAATATCCCCATGCTGAGCGATGTAATGACCCGACAAGATCCATACCAATTCTCTCCAAAGGGATCTCGAATAGAGAGAGAGGGCGCAAAGGCGCTTTTGGAGTGGCCACGGGATTTACTAACTGGCATTCATGGCATGCCGTACACCACTGACGGACATCCCCGCGAATACCTGACCAATAGAACCGGGCCATTATTCAGGCTTGTGTTTTATCCTGCCCCAAGTGTCCAGCCATGGGATTAAAGTGAGCTGCATGGAATATGAGTTCCCTACGGCTCTTTGGGATCAACAACTGGGTTATCTGTTCACCGGTTTGAGTGTCCTGTGTCGCTCAGTACAATCTATCCTTAATAATAGCTAAATATGGAAAGGCCAGTGTTGCATATAGCTGGAGAGTTTGACCATCGATTGCTCTCACTTGGTCAAACGCATGATGCCGAGTGTAGCAGTTCGTAGGAGGGGGAGGAGCACAGAAAGACAGCAGGCCAGAATAAAGTTCCATAACTTAGTTTATTTATTCTTTTCAGACACAAATTACTCTCCCAGTCATACACACACACAAGTCGTCTCGTTCAGGAGAGAGCTCACTTCCTCTGCTCTCTCTCTCTTTATATAGGGCATGGTCACTAGGAAGACACACAAACACAGGTTAATTGACATCAGGTGTCGTGATTCTGCCACTTACCTTCCCTGACTCCGCCCTCCGGTCACAGACCGGCGCTTGACCACGCCCCCGCTGCCACATACCCCCACCACCCGACTCAGGCCGGGCAGCCGTCCGACCTGCAGCCGACTCCCCCCCCGACGGGAGAGAAAGTCCGCCACGACCATCTGCGCCCCCGGCCTGTGGATCACCTTGAAGTTAAAGGGTTGGAGTACCAGATACCAACGGGTTATCCGCGCGTTGGCATCCTTCATGCGGTGGAGCCACTGGAGGGGCGCGTGGTCTGAACAGAGGGTGAAAGGGCGTCCCAGCAGGTAGTAGCAGAGGGTGAGGACCGCCCACTTGATGGCGAGGCACTCCTTTTCGATCGTGCTGTAGCGCCCATCGCGTACTGACAGCTTTTTGCTGATGTACAGCACTGGAAGGTCCTCCCCCTCCACCTCCTGGGACAAAACGGCCCCCAGCCCTCTGTCCGACGCATCCGTCTGTAACATAAAAGGGAGAGAAAAGTCAGGGGAGTGTAACAGTAGCCCCCCGCACAGTGCAGCCTTTACCTCAGAGAAAGCCCGCTGGCACTGCTCTGTCCACTGGACCGGATCTGGTGCCCCCTTTTTAGTGAGATCAGTCAGCAGGCTGGTGACGTCCGAATAATTAGGTATAAACCTACGATAGTAGCCAGCCAGCCCCAGGAACTGTCTTGCCCCCTTTTTGGTCTTGGGCCTCGGGCAGGCCGCAATTGCTGCTGTCTTGTTAATTTGGAGACGCACCTGCCCGTTGCCCAAGTGGAAGCCCAGATACCGTACTTCCACCCGCCCGATCGCACACTTCTTTGGGTTGGCTGTGAGACCCGCTCGCCTCAGCGACCTAAGGATGGCCCTCAGGTGTTGTAAGTGCCGCTGCCAGTCATTACTATAAATAATGATGTCGTCGAGGTATGCGGCCGCATAGGTGGCGTGGGGGCGGAGGACCCTATCCATCAGCCGCTGAAACGTAGCGGGCGCCCCAAACAGCCCAAAAGGAAGTGTGACAAACTGGTGTAAGCCGAACGGTGTGGAAAAGGCCGTTTTTTCTTGGGATAATGGAGTCAAGGGGATCTGCCAATAACCCTTTGTTAAATCCAGTGTCAAGTAAAAGCGAGCCGTGCCTAGTCAATCGAGCAACTCATCAATACGAGGCATTGGGTACGCGTCGAATTTAGACACCGCGTTGACTTTTCTATAATCTACACAGAACCGGACCGACCCGTCGGCCTTGGGTACCAAGACCACCAGGCTGCTCCAGTCACTGTGGGACTCCTCGACGATGCCCATTTCGAGCATGGCCTCGCGTTCTTCCCGAACCACTTTTTTCTTGTGTTCGGGTAGCCGGTAAGGGCGGCTGCGCACTACCACCCCCGGGGGCATCTCAATGTGGTGCTCTATGAGGTCAGTGTGGCCGGGCAGGGGCGAGAACACGTCCGAAAACTCGGTCTGCAACTGGGCGACCTCCGCAAGTTGGGTCGGGGAGAGGTGGTCTCCACAGGGGACCGGAGAGGTACGCGATGCCAATGCTCCCTTTTGAACCTCCAGCCCCAGCTCCGCCTTCTCCGGAACCACCGACACCAACGCCACGGGGACCTCCTCATTCCAGAGTTTGAGAAGATTGAGGTGGTAAATCTGTAGCGCCCCACCCCTGTCCGTTCGCCTCACCTTGTAGTCAACGTCCCCGACTCGCCGTGTGACCTCAAAGGGTCCTTGCCACTTGGCGATCAATTTGGAGCTCGATGTGGCAACAGTACGAGTACTTTATCTCCCGGTGCGAACTCCCTAAGGCGCGTACCCTTGTCGTACAGGCGGGTTTGCCGTTCTTGGGCCTGCCGCAAATTCTCCTGGGTAAGGTGTGTGAGTGTGTGGAGTTTTACGTGCAGATCAATAACGTATTGAATTTCGTTTTTACTTGGTGAAGGTCCCTCCTCCCAATTTTCTCGCAGCATATCTAGAATGCCACGCGGCTTACGTTCATATAATAATTCGAACGGGGAGAACCCCATGGAGGCTTGGGGGACCTCTCGCACTGAAAACAACAAGGGTTCGAGCCACTTATCCCAATTACGTGCGTCCTCACTTATGAATTTTTTAATTATATTCTTGAGGGTGCGATTGAACCGTTCAACTAAACCATCCGTTTGTGGGTGATACACACTGGTGCGGATTGGCTTAATACCCAACAACCTATACAGTTCCTTTAGTGTATATGACATAAACGAGGTGCCTTAGTCAGTCAGAATCTCTTTCGGGATTCCAACTCGGGAGATGACGCGGAAGAGTGCCTCCGCAATACTGCATGCTAAGATATTGCGGAGAGGCACTGCTTCCAGGTATCGCATTGCATAGTCCACCAGAACTAATGTAAAGTGGTACCTCGTGTTGACCGATCTAATGGCCCGATTAGATCCATCCCAATTCTTTCGAACGGGGTCTCGATTAATGGTAGAGGGCGCAAAGGCGCTTTTGGAATGGCCGCTGGATTTACTAACTGGCATTCGCGGCACGCCGTACACCACCTACGGACATCGCCACGAATCCCTGGCCAGTAGAACCGGGCCATTATTCAGGCTAGTGTTTTATCCTGCCCTAAGTGTCCAGCCATGGGATTAAAGTGAGCCGCCTGGAATACCAATTCCCGGCCGCTTTTTGGAATCAAAAGCTGTGTGATTTGCTCTTTCGTCTGAGTGTCCTGCGTCACTCGGTATAATCTATCTTTCATAATAGAAAAATAGGGGAAGGACAGGGTGGCGTTCAGCGGGAGCGTTTGACCATCAATTACTCTCACTTGGTCAAACACATGCCACAGAGTCTCGTCTCGCGACTGCTCTAACGGGAAATCCGCGAGGGATTCCCCGAGAGACGGAGGAGGAGCCTGCAGCTCCTCACTCGGACGCGGAGATGACGTAGACGGCTCTGTGACAGCTGCTCCCGCCAAAGCGACACCGGGACCTCCCCCTGCGAAACTACGGCAGGACCCACTCTTCACTAAATGACTCATCAACTCCCCGAATCCCGGCCAATCAGTCCCCAAAATTATCGTGTGGGTGAGGCGAGGATTAACCGCGGCCTTTACTCTAAATTTTTCCCCTCGGAAGAAAATGTGGACCGACACCAAAGGGTAGCTGTGAACATCCCCGTGCACACACAACACCTTCACCCCCTGTGCTCCCCCCAATGCCTCGTCTTGCACCAGGCTTTGGTGAATTGAGGTCTGATTACAACCAGAATCCACCAACGCCTGATGTGTATCTCCTTGGATACTCACCGGTATGCGATACGCTCCAGCCTGATCGAGGGCAGCTCCTGGCGTGTCGGGGATCCGAACCACCGCGCCCTCTTCCATTGCCGAACACTGCTGTTGGAGGTGGCCCGGCTCCCCACAGCGCCAGCAAATCGGCCTGGGCTTCCTCTCTGCATCGCCGCCCTGGGGCTCACTCACCTGAGGGGGGGGCGAGAGACAGAAACAGAAGGGAAAAACAGGAGGGCACCGCGGGTGCGATGAGCCGGCTGGGGTGGGGCCAGCCCCCGCCTCCGCGGTGGAGGAACAGGGCGAGGACGAGACACAGGAGGAGAGAGGGGGAGAGAGAGAGAGGAGAGAAGAGGATGTCCGCTGTCCTGCTGTCAGAACAGCCGCCAAATGGTCCTCCGCCAACTCGATGGCCTGATCCAGCGATGCCGGGCGGTGGCACTGGACCCACTCCTCGGTTCCCTCTGGCAGGCGGCCGATGAACTGCTCCAGCACCACCTGATCGAGGATTCCCTCGGCGTCGCGGTTGTCGGTCCTCAACCACCGCCAGCAGGCATCCCGGAGCTGCTGGCCAAACGCGAATGGCCGGCCAACTTCCTCCAGACACAGAGCGCGGAAGCGCTGTCGCTGTTGTTCGGGGGTGTGCCCCACCCGCTGGAGGACGGCCCGGCAAAGGTCCACGTAGGCCAGCCGGCGGTCGGCGGGGAGCTGTAGCGCGGCCAGCTGCGCCTCGCCCGTTAGCAGGGGGAGGAGGCGCACTGCTCGCTGTTCCACCGGCCAGCCCGAGGCCTCTGCTGCATGCTCGAAGAGCGTGAGGAAGGCCTCGGGGTCGTCCTGCAGGCACATCTTAGTTAGGGTAAGGGAAGAAGGGCCCGCGGCGGTGGAGATGGTGGACCCCGCCAACGCGAGGAGGTGCCAGAATGCTTGTCGATCTTCCTGCTGCGCCAGCACCAGGGCCTTGAACCGGCACTCTTGCTCCTTCCGGAGGGTGACTAGCACCTGGTTCTGGCTCTGCTGGGCCGTGGCGAGGGTGTGGACCAGGTCTGCGAAGGGGGAGGACTCCATGGGGCTGTTCTTTTCCTGTGCTCCTTCCCGGGTTTCAGCACCACTGTAGCAGTTCGTAGGAGGGGGAGGAGCACAGAAAGACGGCAGGCCAGAATAAAGTTCCATAACTTAGTTTATTTGTTCTTTTCAGACACAAATTACTCTCCCAGTCATACACACACACAAGTCGTCTCGTTCAGGAGAGAGCTCACTTCCCCTGCTCTCTCTCTCTTTATATAGGGCGCAGTCACTGGGAAGACACACAAACACAGGTTAATTGACATCAGGTGTAGTGATTCTGCCACTTACCTTCCCTGACTCCGCCCTCCGGTCACAGACCGGCGCTTGACCACGCCCCGCTGCCACACATACCCCTTTTCCACAAAATCAGTTCCAGGGCTGGTTTGGGGCCAGTGCTTGTGCTGGTTCACAACTCGTTCAACTTGCGAGCCAGCTGAGAACCAGTATGCTTTTCCATAGCTCGCGGTGCTAAGGGAAGCCACATCATTACGTCACTGTATATGTCAGTTACATCGCTGTATACGTCATTACATCACTGTATACGTCAGTTACGTCACTACGTTTGCATAAACCTTGGCGCGAATATCGAAGCAAAAACAACACGGAAAAAGCAGCAGCAACAATAATAATAATAATAATAATAATAATAATGATGACTTCGCGTTTGTACAGCTGCTGCTTCTCGCCGCTTAAAAATGGCGATCTTTCATGGTCTTGTTATTGTTGTTGGTCTTAACAACTCCCTCCCCGCTGACGTAAGCGGTTCTTTCCTCTGGCCCAGCAGAGAGCTGGTGCTAGCCTGGAACCGTTTTTTCTGGCCCCAGAGCCAGTTCTTTGTCAGTGGAAACAGAAAACCCGGTTCCAAACTAAGCACTGGCCCCGAACCAGCCCTGGAACTGCTTTTGTGGAAAAGGGGCAACAGAGTCTCGTCTCGTGACTGCTCTAATGGGAAATCCTCAAGGGAATCCCCAAGAGAGAGAGAGGAGGGGCTGAGCTGCTCCTCATGCCTCATATCGCCCTGATGTGGTGCTGACCTGGACGGGTCTGTGACAGCTCCCTAGTCAATGCCACACTGGGATCTTCCCATGATGTATTAATGCAGGACCCACCTCTCACTATGTGTTCCATCAGTTCTTTAAACCCTGGCCAATCAGTCCCCAAAATCAGTGCGTGGGTGAGACAAGAATTAACCGCCACCTTAATTCTATTTGTTTGGCCCCGGAATAGAATATGGACAGACATTAGAGGATAATTGTGAACATCCATGTGCACACACAACATCTTCACCACTTGTGCTCTCCCCAATGCCTCACCTTGTACCAGGCTTTGGTGAATTGAGGTCTGATTGCAACCGGAATCCACCAACGCGTGATATGTACCCCCTTGAATGCTTACCGGTATGCGATACGTTCTGGCCTGATCAGGGGCAGTTTCTGGTGCATCGGGGATCCGAATCACAGCTCCCACCTCCGTTGCAGAGCCCTGACTTTGATGATGCTCCGGCTCCCCGCCGCGCCAGCACACCGGCCCAGGCTTTGCCGGCATTATGGGCATCACTCACCTGAGGTGGAGAAGACACAGGTACAGAAGAGGGAGATGGGAGGACACCACGGGTGCAATGGGCCGGCTGGGGAGGAGCCGGCTGCTGCCTCTGCGGTGGGGGAACGGGGTGGAGAAGAGAGAGAGAGACAGGAAACGAGGAGAGGTGCCTTGTCCGCCTCCCATCGGAACAGCCTCCAGATGGTCCTCCGCCAACTCGATGGCTCGTTCTAGTGACACCAAGCGATGGCACTGGATCCATTCTGCCATTCCTTCCGTAAGTCGAGAGATGAACTGTTCCAGTGCCACCAGATCGATGATCTTGTTGGCGTCATGGTCTTCCACCCTCAGCCACTGCTGGCAGGCGTCCCGGAGTTGCTGGCCAAATGCGAACAGCCGGCCCACCTCCTCCAACACCAGCGTCCGGAAGCGCTGGTGATGTTGTTCCGGGGAGCGGCCGACACGATGCAGGATGGCTTTCTTCAGGTCGGCGTACATCAGTTGGCTGTCGGCAGGGAGCTGCTGTGCTGCGAGCTGTGCCTTGCCAGTCAGAAGCAGGAGGAGGCGCGTGCGCGCTGCTTAAGTGGCCACCCCCATGTTTCGGCCACTTGCTCAAAGAGGGCGAAGAACGCTTCCAGATCATCCTGCGGGCCCATCTTTATGAGGGTGCCTGCTATGGTGACGGTCGAAACCCCTGCCAATGCGAGCAGATGCTGGAACACCTGGCAATCTTCCTGCTGGGCCAGCATCAAGGCTTCAAAGCGTTGCTCTAGCTCCTTCCGGAAGGCGGTCAGCGCTTGATGCTGGTTCTACTGGGCGGTAGCAAGGGCATGGATGAGCTCTTTGAATGGGGAGGACTCCATGTGGTGGTTCCCTTCTGTAGTCCTGGGTTTCAGCACCACTGTAACCGATCCCTGATGTGGGTGGAGCACAGAAGCATGGCAGGCAGGAGTTGATTTCACACACACACTTTATTTTCCTTCTTTTCTTGGATTTTGAGCCACACACACATGCCACACAGACAGACAGACAGACAGACACACACACACACACGTTCTGGTCGGGAGAGACCTCTTCTCTGCTCGCCCCCTCCTTTTATGCTCCACCATCCCTGCACCAAACACACACACACAGTTGACACCAGGTGTAATGACTTGGCCACTCACCTTCCCTGACCCCGCCCTCCATTCCCAAACTGACGCTTGGCCATGCCCCCACTGCCACACTAACTTATAAACCTTACCAACTGCCACAGCAGGAACAGAAATGGGCAGAAGGTTCAGAGAATCAGCCCTCTACATTAGGAAGAATGGGTTCCTTTACAACAAAGACATTAAGTGGAGTTGGCATGAGTAAAAAGAAATAGCTGTGAGCAGCAACAGTGCAATGCAGAATTCATCCATGTACAATTGCCTTGCATACAAACACACACATCTAAAGTTGTCCAATAAGTCCATCCTGGTGAAGAGTACTGACAGCCTGCTGATAGTGCTTAAGTTTTAGCTAGGATCGGCTAACTAAATACCCTAGATTTCTATATAAATTAGAAATATTAATAGTTGTAAACAGTACTATTTCCTTCAAATTTATGATCAGTAAGAATAATGAAATGACAAGCATGAAAGGAAAATGTATTGAATAAAAAAAATCACACAAAGGACTTCCACAGTAAAAACAGTATGAAATCTGTAAATATTGTATTTGTAATATTGACCTTTATTATTGGCCTGTATAAATAAGTACTGCATAGCTGTTTGACTGAAAATAAAATTAATGTACTGTACATTTTCACTTCAACCTCTCGTGGTTACCAGAGGACTAGTCCCCCACTGTAACCCTAGCTATATAATAGGCGAGAGGCTGAGGGCTACTGAAACGGAGATCGGCACCGCACCCATGCACCTCAAAAGCTGGTTATTACTGGGACAGGAGACTGCCTGGGAAGACCAGATCCTGGTGACTACGGGCGAAAGGCGGGGTACACCCTGGACAAGTCACCAGGTCATCACAGGGCTGACACATAGAGACAGACAACCATTCACACTCACATTCACACCTACGGTCAATTTAGAGTCACCAGTTAACCTAACCTGCATGTCTTTGGACTGTGGGGGAAACCGGAGCACCCGGAGGAAACCCACGGGGAGAACATGGAAACTCCGCACAGAAAGGCCCTCGTCGGCCATGGGGCTTGAACCCAGACCTTCTTACTGTGAGGCGACAGTGCTAACCACTACACCACCGTGCCGCCCCGACTTTATTTATTTATTTATTTATTTTTACATTTTCACTTCATTATTGTTTGCAACCAAATAATTAAACATAATTACTGAATGGCCATTTGACTGAAAACAAAAGGGTGGTCTCTAACTTTTGCACAGTACTGTCCCATTCCTAAGAAGAATATTTTTTGGAAGATTCCATTGAACACATACCTATATAAATGTATTTTGTGAACCGCTTCATTGCCTGAAAATCTTTAAACCTGATCAGTATACATTTCTGTCAGTTAGAATTAAGAAGTAGATTCTCATCATAAAGTTCCAGAATAATAAATCTGTGTTGTTGCTATGTCATTCAGAGAGAAATTGCTTACAAGTATCCTTAGGGTGTAAAGAGTTAATTAATAAGCCTATCAACATAGCTGCTGTGGCAGATGAAAATGTGCCTAGACCAGCCCTGTGTCCAGTAAAGGCCCAGCTGGAGGGTCACAGACCAGTTGTTTGTGTATTTGAGGAGCACCATAAAAGTGTGCCACTAAGAAGAGTGTCACTTTCACATTTGTGAAGAGGTGACATGGAGCTGACTGTCTACCTTCACCAGATTTTACTGACTGAATGGTGGTTCATTACAGTCCGTGTGCTGTGTGTGGAGGGGATTGTCACCTTCAGTTGGGAGCATCATCAGAATGTTACATGATTATTATGCTCAATAGTAAGGTTATAGAATGTAACATGTTACATGTGTTATGTATAACCACCAGGCCACCTGGGTCACTCGAGTTGAAGAGGATGGCCAGAATACAAGTGTGATGTAGTGGAGACCTTTTATTGGCAAGCCACATGGTCACAGTTATGAACTTTTGCCATTGGTACTCAGCAGGGAAATGAGCAAACAGGAAAACTCCAGTAGTTCCTAAGAAAATCACTTTGGCAATCCTCCACTTAGTCATAAAACCACAGTTATATACACAACCTTCAAATATGTAATCGTCCTAATATTAGACCAATGGAAGCAAAAATTATGTTATGCCAGAGTTAAGCTGCAGTATCACCTTACATTTTCTGACAGTATTGTTTTCTTATTTTAATGGCATACAGAAAGCAGTTGGAGGTACTAAATGCAAAAATTGAGGAGCAACATCAAGAGAATGAGAATATTCAGGGACTGTTGAGGAAATCGGTAAGTTATACTGAATTTTTCAGTTCATGTATCCAAATACAGGTTTCAGAGGATGCGATAAGCAGCAAAATGATTTCGGTCAAATCATAGGGATAGCTGTTTTGCATGACTGCCACTCATATGGAATAGAATTTACTTGCCTGTGATGAGTGTTCAATCATGCTGTATACATTTAACAATTTACCAGACCTTTCTCAAAATTTCTCCAGAATAAATGCTCAGAGAATAGGCTGATGAAGAAGGAAAAACAAGTCAAAGCACTGGAACTAAAGGTGAAATTATCAAATATTTCTGGCAAATTATATTTGTGAGATTTTAAATTCTGACAAGAACAGTTTTAATAATGCATTCTTTAAATGCCATAAAATTGTTAATTTAAAAACACTCCTCCTAGTCCTGTACAATATTGACTTTACCCTTTTAGTGATTGGTCAGTCTTAATTAACTATTAAAGCTATTGGATGTCAGATTTTGACATTTGATATTTAAGGAGAAAAATGCAATTGTAGGCTGCTTGTGAACAAGATTTTGTAACATGAGTTGTACTGTGCTCTTCCTCTACCATATGCGTGCAGCTCATGGTGTAGTGTCATACTAGTTTAGTATGGTAATATTTGATTTGGAACAAGTATAGTCTAGTGAAACAATTGCCCAGGAAATTGATGTGCACATGCAGGATGTTTCACAGACAGGGGTTGGTTTCCCAGTAACATTACACTTTACGGCTAAAGAACAAGTTTAAAGACACTCTTAAGCAACCAGCATTGTCTTTGTACGTGGCTTTCCTGAACTCATTCATTAGGTCTCTTAAGAGCAACTTTGTGTGAAGAGCCTCTTTGCAATGCACATTCTCACTAAAGGCATTAGTAGTTGCTTAATCCCCTTGATGAGGTCACATGGCATTCATTTTTAACCAAAAAACAATTAAATTTAAAGTGTTTAAAATATGTTAATATATTGCATAATCGTTAAACATTACATATATAATGTGGTAATTAATATTTTAAACTATTAACAATTTTGGAGGGGCGGCACGGTGGTGTAGTGGTTAGCGCTGTCGCCTCACAGCAAGAAGGTCCGGGTTCGAGCCCTGTGGCCGGCGAGGGCCTTTCTGTGCGGAGTTTGCATGTTCTCCCCGTGTCCGCATGGGTTTCCTCCGGGTGCTCCGGTTTCCCCCACAGTCCAAAGACATGCAGGTTAGGTTAACTGGTGACTTTAAATTGACCGTGAGTGTGAATGGTTGTATGTGTCTATGTGTCAGCCCTGTGATGACCTGGCAACTGGTCCAGGGTGTACCCTGCCTTTCGCCCGTAGTCAGCTGGGATAGGCTCCAGCTTGCCTGCGATCCTGTAGAACAGGATAAAGCGACTAGAGATAATGAGATGAGATGAACAATTTTGGACAATGATATATTTTTTTTTATTGCAAGTGTTTTTGTAATTAAATGAACAAATGTTCACACGAAAGAATGAGCAAATAATAAGCTAAATAATTAAGTAAAATGTTTTCCCTGTGCCCGCTCATTTCATTGTTTCCCAATCAAGAGCTTAATGTCTCTTGTAATTCACCATGCAGCTGAGTGGTATTTGGCATGTGAAGGAGGTATCTATTGACCCTTCCCACTCACGTGACCTTCGTAAACGCGACCGCCATTTTGGACATGAAGAAATAACGGTTTATGGCACAGACCCTTTCGGTTCTCGCTCATCTAGCTGCTACAATGACTGCTTAGACTGCAACAATAATACCTAACATACATTTAAGTATCCGTCGTAAAGACGTGAAACTCGTCGAGTGACGAGTGTGTTCATTGATAAGCTAACACAATCTAAAAGTAGACATACCATCACACTGCCCTGGCGCTGTGTACAGTTTACCTTCTATGGTTTGTGCACTCACTATTTGCCATTACTTTCTCCAACCCAGTGTTCGAACTTTGCCGATATTTTCGGGGGGTCCCTTCCCTTGGGGGGGGGGGGGGGGGGGGGGGGGGTGCTTGCGCTTGCCTCAGAGCGCAGATCTCCAAACACATGAGAAGCCTATCTTATGCACATATCACGCGGACTCCACACATGCATCGCGTCTGAAGTCATAACTCATCAGGGGAACTCGTGTCTGCATTGGCATGTTCAAAAAACAACCTCGCGTCAACAATGATACCACACGCAAGAAGAAAAAAAAACAGTCAGGCTACTCAACACATCTGATCCACAGCAGCACCAAAGCATCACTGGAAATCATGTCAACAACCAATCTTCCATTTCAACACGCGTCAACAAACAAATGGCACCACAAACATGAACGAATCGGTCAGGCTACCGATTCCAAACCCACAGCAGACGAATAATTAAATGCATCTTACCTTAAAGCAGAATCGACCACAAAGGAAGTGTGTTGGCACTGTTGGCACACTTCCTTTCTACTAGTTTGTGTCCCCAACCTGGCAGCAGCAGTCGTTGTCATATCGGTTTATTTTATCTTTGATGTAAACACAACACTTTGGATATGCAAATGCTTCCCATTACACACGATTGCTATGTCAATAAACATCATTTTGCCAATATTTTAGAGACCATCCATCTTCTCCGTCGGTCAGCATCTGTCGGGATCCGATAAAATGATAAATCTTGCCTTATGTGTCGATGGTTACTACATCCAGGTGCACAACAATATAATGGCATGATGAAAGTCTTGCTGAAAGTAAAAACTTTCTTTGATGGCTATATTCCTTTCGATGCTTCGCCGTTGTTCCTCGTTGTTGGCTGTGGTAGACTACTGGTAGTTCATGTCCAAAATGGCAGCCGCATTTGTCGTGACGTCATGTGGGATGGGTCCATACCATCACTTTCCTCCTCCTACCCAGACCACAGTGCCTCCCCACCCCCATGGCCCCGCTACCTCCTCATTCCCTGGACCCTCTTGGCTGACCCCCCTCCCGGGCTGCATGTAGCCAGAATACAACTGGTCTAGAGTGTCAGTACAGCTGGAAGCTGCTGAACATTGAAAAGGAGCAGCTTCAGTTGCTCTGAGACCTGCATGACCAAAGGAAGTGGCATCATCAAGAGCTGAGGGCCCTTAAACTGTCAAAACAAGTGGAGCTTCAGCATGGATTTACTGTAGCGCAGCCATGATTATTTCAACTGTTCTCCAGAATACCAAGTTGGCAATGGAGGAAGGGTTTGAAAGGGTTCACAAACTTTTAAGCACCACTGACTATATATAGTCAGTGGTGTTTGAAAGTTTGTGAACCCTTTCGAATTTTCTATATTTCTGCATAAATATGACCTAAAACATCATCAGATTTTCACACAAGTCCTAAAAGTAGATAAAGAGAACCCAGTTAAACAAATGAGACGAAAATATTATACTTGGTCATTTATTTATTGAGGAAAATGATCCAATATTACATATCTGTGAGTGGCAAAAGTATGTGAACCTTTGCTTTCAGTATCTGGGGTGACCCCCTTGTGCAGCAATAACTGCAACTAAACGTTTCCGGTAACTCTTGATCAGTCCTGCACGCCAGCTTGGAGGAATTTTAGCCCATTCCTCCATACAGAACAACTTCAACTCTGGGATGTTGGGGGGGGGTTCCTCACATGAACTGCTCGCTTCAGGTCCTTCCACAACATTTCGATTGGATTAAGGTGAGGCCATTCCAAAACATTAACTTTATTCTTCTTTAACCATTCTTTGGTAGAAAGACTTGTGTGCTTAGGGTCATTGTCTTGCTGCATGGCCCACCTTCTCTTCTTAATTTCCCTGAGGGAACCCGCCCAAAGGGATCAATAAAGTTTTATCTAATCTAATTCTCT
Source organism: Neoarius graeffei (assembly GCF_027579695.1). Classification (NCBI taxonomy): domain Eukaryota; kingdom Metazoa; phylum Chordata; class Actinopteri; order Siluriformes; family Ariidae; genus Neoarius; species Neoarius graeffei. The sequence goes on from NC_083572.1 coordinate 63,320,950, forward strand.
TGAGATTCAGTTCATGGACAGATGTCCTGACAGTTTCCTTTAGAATTCACTGGTATAATTCAGAATTCATTGTTCCATCAATGATGGCAAGCCGTCCTGGCCCAGATGCAGCAAAACAGGCCCAAGCCATGATACTACCACCATGTTTCACAGATGCAGTGTTTTCCTTTCTCCAAACATAACCAAAAAGTTCTATTTTGGTCTCATCCGTCCACAAAACATTTTTCCAATAGCCTTCTGGTTTGTCCACGTGATCTTTAGCAAACTGCAGACGAGCAGCAATGTTCTTTTTGGAGAGCAGTGGCTTTCTCTTTGCAACCTTGCCATGCACACCATTGATGTTCAGTGTTCTCCTGATGGTGGACTCATGAACATTAACATTAGCCAATGTGAGAGAGGCCTTCAGTTGCTTAGAAGTTACCCTGGGGTCCTTTGTGACCTCGCCGACTATTACACGCCTTGCTCTTGGAGTGATCTTTGTTGGTCGACCACTCCTGGGGAGGGTAACAATGGTCTTGAATTTCCTCCATTTGTGCACAATCTGTCTGACTGTGGACTGGTGAAGTCCAAACTGTTTAGAGATGGTTTTGTAATCTTTTCCAGCCTGATGAGCATCAACGCCTTTTCTGAGGCCCTCAGAAATCTCCTTTGTTCGTGCCACGATACACTTCCACAAACATGTGTTGTGAAGATCAGACTTTGATAGATCCCTGTTCTTTAAATAAAACAGGGTGCCCACTCACACCTGATTTGTCATCCCAATGATTGAAAACACCTGACTCTAATTTCACCTTCAAATTAACTGCTAATCCTAGAGGTTCACATACTTTTGCCACTGACAGATATGTAATATTGGATCATTTTCCTCAATAAATAAATGGCCAGGTATAATATATTTGTTTAACTGGGTTCTCTGTGTCTACTTTTAGGACTTGTGTGACAATCTGATGATGTTTTAGGTCATATTTATGCAGAAATATAGAAAATTCTAAAGGGTTCACAAACTTTCAAGCACCACTGTGTGTGTGTGTGTGTGTGTGTGTGTGTGTGTATATATATATATATATATATATATATATATATATATATATATATATACTCACACACACAAAGTTACAAGTGCAGCAGCAATTTGTTTCATTTATGACACTAAGATAATCACTTGCCTACTAATGGAGTTAAATTTGATTAAAATGTGGCAATATCAATGTGACATTACGATATTTCATTTAATACACATAATTCCATAACATATTGAAATATAGTCATGATGTTTTGCGTATATTTATTTAATAATTAACTCCATGTACTTGCAGTGTAAAAGAATTGAATACAGGTGGCATATTCAACAGCAGTTTATGTCCATTGACTGGAAGAGTCCCTTGGAGGCGCATGCGCATTCTGTGTATTTGGCTGCAAGTGAGATCTTAAAGACATTCTTTGCTGTGAAAGAGTAATCCAGGTCCTTTGTAACTTAAGAGCAAAATAAAGTACTACTTTGGCTACAATTGTGTTCGGCAGAACTAGGTTAGCTTAAAGATGGTTCTTAGGAGGCAGTTAAAGATGCTCTTAGCGTTAAGAGACGTTCGGGAAACCCACCCCAGGTTGGTTCACTTTTGGTTACAAATGTGAACTATCAAGATACATAGATCCCATCTGAGCAAAAAAGATCCAGAATTGTGCAAATAAGCTTGTAATGTGATTATAGCCTTAGACGTAGCTACCCTACTAACTAGCTATTTAAAATATAGCTAAAACATTTTACATGGGTTTCTCTTTGACTTTTTTTTTGTATGTTTTTATCTAATAAATGTATATCAAAAAAGTCAGAAAAATTTTACACAAACTGTGTAATGTTAGCACACTATTCTCACCAGAGGATAAAATGATGCGGAAGGTAAGCAGAGAGCTCAAATCACTCACTCTTGTCTGATAAATCAAGATCTGAAATAGAAAAATATGCAGAAACTGACCAATACCTCCATTAGTCAGTAGCTGGCTGCCATAAGCTGTCTAGCTCATCAACTTCTCAATTGGGTTATGATGCAAAGTTAACAGCATAAACAGCTGACTCTCATCTATCATTCACTAACTTCCCACCAGTCTAGAGAACAAATAAATGGCTTACCTATTCAGCAAGAGAAAAGCTTGAACTCCATCTAAGTTGTGCCTGAGGTTGAGAAGTGATGATGTTTGATATATCTCATCTGGCATGTGACTTATACATACAAATATCCTGCCAGTTCTGGCCTGAAGATCCAGGTACGGTGCTGGTAATTAGTGATGCAAATGTCATGCACCAGCTCAGGTCAAGCGACATAAAGTCTATACACAAAAGAGGTTCCAGTGCATAGCGACAGACAAAAGTGAGCAGTCAGTCAAGGACACGAAAAGAAATGAGACCGTAGTGAGTGATTATTATTTCTTAAAATGATTCAGGTATGATGAAGTTTGTTTGTGATCTTTTTTTTGTGCTGAAGATGTATTTATTTGTCCTCTAAATGTGTAAGACAGTGTGGCAGTGTAAGACAGTGCAAGGACAATTCCATTGTTTATTGCACAATTATAACTCTTCTAATCTGTTAAATTCTCTGAAGGGCACCTTTCTTGCTTTATTCATATTCATTTCACTTATCAGCCCAGAAAGAGAATAACTCTGCACAATTTTCCTGTGACCTATAAGCCCCATAAGAATGGCCCAGTCCTAGCATCCTTCTGTTTTATGAGAGACTGGTTTATCTACACACAATAAACAGCTATCACCAGTCAACTAATTAACTGTTATTCTATATCTGGACCGCATTAGCTTGCATTGTACCATATTTGTTTGACATTAAATCTAAAGACAGAACATTAGGGCCAGTCATCCTTGCTTTCTACAAGAGTTTGCTTATTAAGTATGGGATTTTACATTTTACTTTTCAACCTCTGTTCTGATTCTTTTCAGTTAACAAATCTAAAAATGAAACTGGAGGCCAAAGCCAAGACTCAGGATGAAAATCTGAAAGAAGTACATTTTTTTTTTCTGATGTAATGTGTACTGTATAATTTACAGAGTAGTATGTAGAATATTGATGTTCGATTAATGAAACATATTTTCAGCATGAAGCTGAAGTTTTTAAACATTTAGAAATTAATTTTTAGAATTTAAATGTGCAGATTTTCTTCTATTCAGTCACTTTATTTGACTGATACCATTGTTTTTTATGTTTATTATAATATAAGATAGCTAAATTAAAAGAAGAGTCCCAAAGCCTGAAACACCACCATGAGAAAGAATACAAGAGAATATGTTCTGAGCTGGAAAACAAATCAGCATCTGAGGCTAAGCTTACATTGGAGGTGAAAGTCTTTGCTTTTTACTTACTAAAAGTTCCTTATTCATATTCAGGTCCTAATTCATATTCTTTCCCAAACATTGATGATCCATAGAAGGATGACTGTAGTTTAATACAACCGCAAATAAGAAAAAGTTGGGATGGTATCGAAAATGCAAATAAAAAAAGAAAGCAGTTATTTTGAAATTTATTTGACTTGTATTTCATTCCACACGGTATGAATCCAAGATATTTCATGTTTTGCCTGGTCATCTCCCATTGAACTACGTCAATTCCTGTGTTTCAGGCCTGCAACACATTCCAAAAAAAGTTGGGATGGGGCAGTTTAGGGCTAGTAATGAGGTAAAGCAATTTAAAAATGATGTGATTTGAAACAGGTGATGTCAATAGGTGATTGTAATCATGATTTGGTACAAAATCAGTATCCAAAGATGGGCCGAGGATATCCAGTTTGTCAACTAATGGATGAGAAAATTGTTTTTAAACATTTCAATAATGTTCCTCAAAGAAAGATCGCAAGGCATTTGGATATTTCACCCTCTATAGTGTACACTGCAACCTGGCTGTAATTAACTCTTTTACTACGAACTTTTGCATATCACGAACTAAGTCCATGTCCCCTGCCTTTAGTGACAATGAGTCAGAGTCTTAAAAATAAAAAAATCACTGAACCATGCATTCCTCCCCCCCCAAAGAAAAAGCCAATAAGTAATATGTCCGCAGTCAAGTTAACAACGTGTTAAAGGAACAGTCCACCGTATTTCCATAATGAAATATGCTCTTATCTGAATTGAGACGAGCTGCTCCGTACCTATCTGAGCTTTGCGTGACCTCCCAGTCAGTCAGACGCAGTCAGACGCGCTGTCACTCCTGTTAGCAATGTAGCTAGGCTCAGTATGGCCAACGGTATTTTTGGGGGCTGTAGTTAGATGCGACCAAACTCTTCCGCGTTTTTCCTGTTTACATAGGTTTATATGACCAGTGATATGAAACAAGTTCAGTTACACAAATTGAAACGTAGTGATTTTCTATGCTATGGAAAGTCCGCACTATAATGACAGGCGTACTAACACCTTCTGCGCGCTTCGGCAGCGCATTGATATCTGAGCTCCGTATCAATGCGCTGCCGAAGCGCGCAGAAGGTGTTAGTACGCCTGTCATTATAGTGCAGACTTTCCATAGCATAGAAAATCGCTACGTTTCAATTTGTGTAACTGAACTTGTTTCATATCACTGGTCATATAAACCTATATAAACAGGAAAAACGCGGAAGAGTTTGGTCGCATCAAACTACAGCCCCAAAAAATACCGTTGGCCATACTGAGCCTAGCTACATTGCTAACAGGAGTGACAGCGCATCTGACTGCGTCTGACTGACTGGGAGGTCGCGCAAAGCTCGGATAGGTACGGAGCAGCTCGTCTCAATTCAGATAAGAGCATATTTCATTATGGAAATACGGTGGACTGTTCCTTTAATGCCATAAAACAAAGGCTTACAAAGGCTTAACTAGCCTCACTTAGGTGTCAATGACTAACAATTATCAAGAATGGTGATCAAAGAATCGATAAAAGGATGAAATTACTGCTGACATCGGTGACTTGCAAACACATGAATAAACTGAATAGTGAAGATTTAGCAAACACAGCGAGTCAGTGGGTGGACACTAACAATGATACACCAGTAATCTCTGTCATTTCCCTAACAAATGAAGAAATTATTGTCTATGTTCGTGATGCTTTAACTCAGTCAATGAACTGTGATAGTGACTGACATTTAAGTAATTGAAGAAAAAATACTCCAGGATTACAAATTTCTTCAGTAAGTAAAACTGATGGGACACTAGTATTGTACTGTAACAGCTTGTATGCTGGGGTAATGAGGAATTGGGAGATCGCCGCGACAGGTGAAGGTGTGTTTATTTATTTATCTTTTCTTTCACTTTTCAGTGACTTTAGGTTTCACGCACACGTTAGCGCATGCACACACACACACACACACACACACACACACACAAAAAAAACGTGTTGGGGAACTCTGCTCTCTCTCTCTCTCTCTCTCTCTCTCATTACTGGCCATTTCAAAGACACACATAAACACATTAATCCTTGACTTGCAAGTGACATCAAAGCAAAATAGATCATTAAATAATTCAAGGAATCTGGAGGAATTTCAGTGCATAAAGGGCAAGGATGCAAGCCTAAGCTGAACACCCATGATCTCCAGTCCCTTAGACAGCACTGCATGAAGAACTGTCATTCATCTATAGCTGATACAACCACACAGGCTCAGGATTACTTTGGAAAACTTTTGTCAAGCACAACAGTACGGAGTTACATCCACAAATGCCAGTTAAAACTTGACTGTGCAAAAAGTTAACTGTGCCTTATGTTAACTGTGTCCAGAAACACCATCAACTTCTTGGGGCTCAGAGGCATCTGGACTGGACCATCACACAGTGGAAAGATATATTGTGGTCAGATGAAACAGTATTCCAGGTCTTTTTTGTAAGAAATGGATGATGTGGGTTCTGGATCAAAGACAAAAAGGACCATCTAGACTATTACCAGCAATAAGTCCAAAAGCCAACATCTGTCATGGGATGGGGTTGTGTCAGTGCCCTTGGCAAAGGTGATGGCAGCATTAATGCAGAATAGTACATTGAGATTTTGGAGCAACATATGCTGCCTTCATGACAACATCTTTTCCAGGGATATTTCAACAAGACAATGTAAAACCACATTCTGCACACATTACAAAGGCATGGCTGTGGAAGAAGAGGGTGCCTGTCCCCTCTATCCCCAATAGAGAATGTGTGGTGAATTTTGAAACAAAAAATGACATCAACGACCCTAGTCTGGCTAACGCGACTTCAAAGCTCTGCGAGCATTTTGTCTGGCAAAGATATTAAGCCCAACCGTTTCCCAAAGTGCGTGGTTGACCCACCTCCCTGAAATGCCTCAGTTTGCTACTGGTCGAAGCCAGAAAAGGCTGTGACGAAGCTTAAACCAATCACATCACTCTTTCCTCTGACGTATGTAACGCGACAGGGCTAACTGGTAGATTAAACTCTTACCGAAGCCGGTCGGGAGCAAGGCGAAAACATCCTTCCTTTCAATAAATACCTCCAGGGCTGCTCTTTGCTCCGTTTTTAATGAGAACTTGCTCCATGTTCGTAATGTTTCTAGTGAATGAAGCGCTTCCGGCATAGATTCTGTTAACAATCTATGGCTTCCGGTCGCAGTTCTACTACGTCAGTGCCTTGAACACGCCTCTACCCAGGGCCGTTGGAGATGCTCAAAGTTGATTGGCTCCAGATTTTTCGGGAGCTTGGAAGAGCTGTAGATAGCTTGCCTGGCCAGACTAAGCTCGCAACAGGCCCTCGTGTTGCGTCACGCTTAGGATGGGCGGGCCCAGGCTACAACGACCCCATACTGTTGCATACCTGCAAGGCCTGTTTGCAGGAATAATGGGACAAAATAACACCAGAAACATTTCATCATTTGGTGTATTCAGCCCCTAAACATATTTTAAGTGTTGTGAGAAGGAATGGCAATTACAAAGTGGTAAATGCTTTATGTCCCAACATTTTAGGAAATGTGTTGCAAGAAATCAAAACTGAAATAATTGTTTGTTTTGGAAAAAATAAATAAATAAAATTCATGAGGTAAAACATCAAATAATGTGCTCTTGGTTTGTTTTAAGTATAATACAGGTCAGAAATTAATTATAGATCATTGTTTTTAGTTTTAAATTTAAATTTCAACATACTGTTCGTACTTTTTTTGATTTGCGGTTGTACATTTAACTCAAATACATAGAGTGACTTGAGGAACCATTCTGCAAAAGCTTAGTGCTGCTTTTTTAGAAATCCAGTTTGGTTTTTACAGGTGCAGAAATGGAAGCAAACATTACTGGAAGCAACAAAGGACAAAGAAGACACTGAAATCAAATTCCAACAGAAGATAGCTGAAATGGTTGCTTTGATGGAAAAGCATAAGGTGAATTTGATTTTATTATGATTAACACAATGTTCATAAATCATCTTACAGTAGTCATTCTAATTATAAGTCATTTTATGACTTAAACTATTCTTGGCTTTCTTGGTAGCATGAGTATGACCAAATGGTGGAAGAGAAGGATGCAGAACTGAATGAGAAAAGAATGCGAGAAGCTGAAGTTAATGCTAATAAAACTTCATTGGTAATTCACTGTTTTTTCTTGTTTTTGAAATATGGCCTCAAAACCCCATAAATAAAAAATAGCTTGGTTTTGGCTATTCTAGTGTCTTCTCCTTTTTTCTTTTTCAGATTTGTATAAAAGCCATGAACATCAACCAAAAGCTAAACTGTGATGTACTCTTGGCTCACATATAAGCTAAATAAAAAGCTTATCCTGATAAAAAGCTGACTCCCTTCTTTAAAATATGTTTTGAGAAATATTTGTCAGGAATATCAGCCTATTAAACTATGTATATAATTTATATTTCATGATGTACAAACCCCATTTCCAGAAAAGTTGGGATATTTTCCAAAATGCAATAAAAACAAAAATCTGTGATTTGTTAATTCACGTGAACCTTTATTTAGCTGACAAAAGTACAAAGAAAAGATTTTCAATAGTTTTACTGACCAGCTTAATTAGTGTGCTTGCAAAAGCACACTATTGTTCTTCTTAAGTTTTATTATTATTATTCCGTTTCACCCGTTTTTTGGATCCACTACTCCTCCTAGGGCTTTCGAGATAGAGACACCGTTCCAATGCTGAAACGTAGGGCCCGATCTGGAATGGCGTGCTTGTTAAAATGGTTGCACTACCCCTTGTCGTTCGTTCGGTATTCCCGTTTTTTGGCAAAATTCCGTGCCATTGAAATTAATGGGTAGAACTTTGGAGTGATGATGTCATAAGGAGCTCCTCCACTCTAGTATGCTAGCTGTTAGCATGTTAGTATGTTAGCATGTTAGTATGCTAACTGTTAGCATGTTAGTATGCTAGCTGTTAGCATGTTAGCTTTTAGCATGCTAGCTTGTTAACATGTTAGCATGCTAGCTGTTAGCATGTTAGTATGCTAGCTGTTAGCATGTTAGTATGTTGGCATGCTAGCTTTTAGCATGTTAGTATGTTGGCATGCTAGCTTTTAGCATGCTAGCATGATAGCTGTTCTGCTACAGCTCAGCAAGCACACTGCATTTTCTCTGCGGAAATGCAGTCTAGCTGTATGTTGTAAATATAAATGAACTTAGAATTTGATGCCTGCATCACACTCAAAAAAGTTGGGAAAGAAGCAAAATAAGACTGAAAAGTTTATAGGATATTTAAGTAACACCGTTTTGGAAGATTCCACAAGAAGCAGGTTAATTGGTTACATGATTGGATATAAAAGGACCAAAGAGCATAATAAAAAGAGCATGCACCATTGTCTGATCACTGCCATCTGCTGTTGGAAATGCATAATGAGACATCCCAGGGAGGAAAGGGAAAAAGTGGTTTCTGTTTGAGCTACAATAATTAAGTCTGCAGAATGTTACTCTTGTTACTAAGCATTTATGTGGAAAACATTATTTTAAATACATCTTTTTTAGGAGCTGGAACTATCCTACCTGCAGGTTGAAAAAGTACAATTAAAACAACAACTTGGTGAAATAAAAATGGAAAAGGTAAGTCTTGTTTATGTATTGTTTATTTAAAATATAATTGTAGAGAAAGTTGTAAGCATAGTGTGGATATTACAGGAAACCCTGCAGCAGCAAGTGGAAGAACTTACGAAGATGCAGATATCTCAGAAGGACATTCACCAAAAGAAAGAGGTTTATCTTACTTTGAATGCAGTATAACAATTGATGAGTTGTATTTTTTATTATATCTGGCCAAATAAAGCTTGACCTATTTACAAATGTATTTGATCACTTTTCTTGTTTCAGGAGTATCTAGAACAAGAAATGATGGCCTTAAAGAAGCAAATTAAATCTCTTGAAAAAGACAAGACTCAAAAGGTGTTATTTTTTCATTCATTTAATTCTTTTGTAATACTTTGGAAACATCAAATACTTGAAAATTACTAACATTTTATTGGCAGCTGTCTACTGCTTCTGATGAGAAAGGCACTAAAACACCAGCTGTTGCTCCCATCAAGAAATCAACCCCTGCATTTTCAGAGAAGACAGGAACTGAAACTCCATCCAGAAAAGACCCAACAACACCTTTTGTTAGCATTTATTCACTATTTACACTGACTGTGGTGATTAATCTAGTAGAGTTGCTATGATTTTTCTGGTACATAATATTTATTATGTTTAATGACAGAGATTAGATGACAGTCTTCAAACACCATCTTGGACTTTGGGAACAAAAACAGGAACAACACCTCGCATAAGGGTACATATGTCTACTCATTTTTGCCTGAAGTAAAAAAGTATGATTAAGTGATGATGTATTCTCTGCTCCAGTCTTTCAGAATACGCACACCACCTTCAGCAGAGAAATCAGTACCATGGAAGACAAACACCCTGGAGCTGGATCCTAAATCTGACAGCTCAGACCAAAATGATGTACTGGTAAATTATTCTGTCATGCTGCTTAATGTACCTTTGCTCTTAGAACCCTTGTGTGTTTTAAAAGAAAAATGAATGTTTCGTATCTATCTATCTATCTATCTATCTATCTATCTATCTATCTATCTATCTATCTATCTATCTATCGTTTTGACAGAGTTTCTCTACAGTCATTAACAAGGAAACAAAAGACTCTGGAACAGAATGCCTGGGCTTATTCAAGAAGGTTTGGAATATCTCTCTCTCTCTCTCACACACACACACACACACACACACACACACAGAGCTCTGGAAAAAATGAGGAGGCTGCCTCAATTTTTTCTTAAATTGGCATCTCTATGTATGGCAGCCATTTCATGAGGTACTGATTAGGTGATCACCTGAACCAAATCTTATTTACCGAGGAAATGTATAAAAACCACTGCTGCGGTCATCACTATCCTCTTGCAATAGGACCAGTTTGGATGGCAAAAACAGTGCTAGTAGTACCTTAAATTTAATTGGAATACAAAAAGATCTATTCATCATGCCAAAAGAGTCAAAAAGAAAAGTTTTGAGTTAGGAAAAGAAGGGTTCAATTCAGGCTTTACTGGCAGAGGGAAACAGTGAGTGGTGCATTTTTCACAAATTGCTACTGTCATTTCACCCGTTTGTTTACATTCTAAGCAGAAATTAATTTGTTAGATGTTTTGGATAAAGTTTTTATTTATCAAATTTGCAAAAAATAAAAATGCTCTGTTTCTCAAAATCCCGTGACTGTGGAAAGAATAAAACAGCTATTCCACTCAATCTCGCTAAACATGGCTTATAGTCAACTTGACACTAAATAACTGTTTTATATATGTAAGTGATCAAATAATGTTGCAGTGTTACAATGTTGTTTATTTACAGGTACAGAGTTCTGCTGTTTATAAATCTCCTGGAGCAGCATTAAAACTGGCAGCTATGAAGAGGATGCGGGATGCTGGTTGGACTACCATTGCCAGTTTAGACAAGAAAAAGAAAAAAGCCACTGAAAAAATATTTGCTTAATTGATTAACCATTTTTGAATTGTCTAACTTAATCATATAGGCACTAGCCTTGTTATTGGGTCTCCTGTTGATTTTAATTTGAGAACATATTAGATAATTTTTTTCAGGATACATTATCCTTAATTTGGTTGCTTGTGTGTGTTCACACATTTGTAAAAGATTTAAAATATTGTGTTCATTTCTTAAGTATCGTTCCTTGTTATTGTTCTATACTGTTGCTTCATCTATTGTTCTTTCAGTGAAATAAAAATATTCAAGCTTATTTTGTGTTTTAACATACGAGACTCACACACACACTAGTGCATCTCAAACAATTAGAAAAAGAAAATATTGAACTATCAGTTATTTGAGAAAGTGAAAATATAATATATTCTGGACTCATTACATCTCATCTCATTATCTCTAGCCGCTTTATCCTTCTACAGGGTCGCAGGCAAGCTGGAGCCTATCCCAGCTGACTACGGGCGAAAGGCGGGGTACACCCTGGACAAGTCGCCAGGTCATCACAGGGCTGACACATAGACACAGACAACCATTCACACTCACATTCACACCTACAGTCAATTTAGAGTCACCAGTTAACCTAACCTGCATGTCTTTGGACTGTGGGGGAAACCGGAGCACCCGGAGGAAACCCACGCGGACACGGGGAGAACATGCAAACTCCACACAGAAAGGCCCTCGCCAGCCACGGGGCTCGAACCCAGGACCTTCTTGCTGTAAGGCGACAGCGCTAACCACTGCACCACCGTGCCGCCGACTCATTACATGTAAACTAAAATGTTTCAAACATTTTTATATTTTAATTTTGATATTTATGGCCTAGGGCGGCACGGTGGTGTAGTGGTTAGCGCTGTCGCCTCACAGCAAGAAGGTCCTGGGTTCGAGCCCCGGGGTCGGCGAGGGCCTTTCTGTGTGGAGTTTGCATGTTCTCCCCGTGTCCGCGTGGGTTTCCTCCGGGTGCTCCGGTTTCCCCCACAGTCCAAAGACATGCAGGTTAGGTTAACTGGTGACTCTAAATTGACCGTAGGTGTGAATGTGAGTGTGAATGGTTGTCTGTGTCTATGTGTCAGCCCTGTGATGACCTGGCGACTTGTCCAGGGTGTACCCTGCCTCTTGCCCGTAGTCAGCTGGGATAGGCTCCAGCTTGCCTGCGACCCTGTAGAAGGATAAAGCGGCTAGAGATAATGAGATGAGATTATGGCCTACAGCACAAAAAAACTCAACATATTAGAATGTTCCATTTCAAGTTTGACAGTATAAGTACCGTGTACCTCTCTGTCTAGTTCAGTACACACAACCACAATCATGGGGAAGACTGCTGACTTGACAATTGTCCAGAAGATGATCATCAATACCCTCCACAAGGAGGGTAAGCCACAGAAGGTCATTGCTGAAAAGACTGGCTGAAAAAGCTGCACAAGCAGCAGGGATAACCACAGCCTGGAGAGGATTGTCAAGAAAAGTTGATTCGAGAACTTGGGAGAGCTTCACAAGGAGCGGACCGAGGCTGGTGTCAGTCAATAAAGAGACTCCTCCTACAGATGTCTTCAGGAAAGGAGCTACAACTGCCACTCCTGAACCAGAAACAATGTCAAACGCGTCTTACCTGGGCTAAGGAGGGAAAGAACTGGACTGTCGCTCAGTGGTTCAAAGTCCTCTTTTCAGATGAAAGAAAATTTTGCATTTCATTTGGAAATCAGGGTCCTAGAGTCTGAAGGAAGAGTGGAGAGGCACAGAATCCAAGGTGTTTGAAGTCCAGTGTGAAGTTTCTGCAGTCTGTGATGATTTGGGGTGCCATGTCATCTGCTGGTGTTGGTCCACTGTGTTTTATCAAGTCCAAAGTCAATGCAGCTGTCAATCAGGAGAATTTAGAGCACTTCATGCTTCCATCTGCTGACAGGCTTTATGGAGATGCAAATTTCCTTTTCCAGCAGGACTTAGCACCTGCTCACAGTGCCAAAACTACTACCAAATGGTTTGCTGACCATGATATTACTGTGCTTGATTAGTCAGCCAACTCGCCTGACCTAAACCCGATAGAGAATCTATGGGATATTGTCAAGAGGAAGATGAGAAACACCTGACCCAAAAATACAGACAAGCTGGAGACCGCTATCAAAGCAACCTGGGCTTCAGTAACACCTCAGCAGTGACACAAGCTGATCGTCTCCATGCCATGTGGCATTGATGCAGTAATTCATAATAAAGTAGACCCAACCAAGTATTGAGTGTATAAATGAACATACTTTTCAGAAGTTGGACATTTCTGTATTGTCAGTCCTTTTTTGATTGATCTTAGGAAATATTCTAATAAATACTGGATTTCTGATTTTCATAAGCTATAAGCCATAATCATTAAAATTAAACAAAAAAGGCTTGAAATAATTCACTTTACATGTAATGAATATAGAACATATGAAAGTTTACCTTTTTGAATTAAATTACAAAAAATGAACTTTTTCACAATATTTAAATTTTTTGAGATGCACTAGTACAGTGTTTCTCAACCACTGGGCAATGGGCCACGAAGTACCATCTAGTGGGCCATTATTTTTTTTTTCAAGTTGAAGTTATTTTTTTTACTCGTAGTAGGGTACAGGGTTGCATCTGACATCACATCCACCTCATTAAGCTACAGTCACATGACAGCTCGCAATGCTTTGCGATGGGTTATTGATGAAAATGAGGCATTTTGATGGTGATCTACATGTGAGTTAAAAGTTGTGGTTACACAGTAGGTGAACCAATGCATGTGGATCGGTCAGAAATATATGTGCATCAGTGGCATCAGTCATGGGGTGTTTGGTTACTTTACCGTTAGCCGGCTACATGGGCTATAGCCACACTCAACCAACAGACCAATGGTTCAGGATCTGACCACCTGTGGTAAGCGGTGATGCTTACCTGACCTAATTATCTGTATTTTCACAATGCTTTGTATTCTTCGTGTGCAAACTTGACATCACGTTTAACGTCCCAACCTGGAAGTTCACCATGTTGGATGATAAACAACAAACAGGAGCCAGTGCTTCATGTATGAGCTGCTGCAAAGATTTTCTTTTGATTTCTTTGCCTTTGAAGAAATACAGTGCCTACTTTGTGTGTGGGATATAATTGTGGTAATAATGCTACTTGTGACAAAGAGAAACTGTTCTTCAGATTTCCCAATATAATTAAAAATGGCAACAAAACAGATGAAGAACTGTCCAGAGAGCGCCATGTACTGTTGTTCAAAAACATATGTAGGTATCATGCCGCCATCTTGTGTCAGAACTACAATTCCCAGGCAACTTCCGTGTGACCTACGTCACGCGTGGGCGGGATCACCTACGTCAGTCTGCCATGCACGCATAAATCCAAGCGGAAGCTCCACCATCTTTGTCTCTCACGTCTGGCTTCCGATGAATCTGGACGTATAAAGAGGCGCTCTCCACCCAAAAAGACGTCTTCTTTCTTGCAAGATCCATCACTCAGCGCGATTAAACTTTCTTACCCTTGGCAAAGGTAAACTCTAGAGTCGCGCGATCTTTAAACTCAACCTGAGTTACAACCGGTTTACTTGCATTAGAAGTGACGTCACGACTGCAGCCCAGGCAGTTAAAAGTTAAGAAGCGATTGAATCCTTTTTAACTCAAAAGCGCTGTGCATCTGATTCTGATCAGAGACTTTTCCTCACGAACGCTGAGGTTCGGACCAAGAATCCTCTGCTTTCCACGGGAACCACCCAAGTGCTCCGCTGGACCTGAAAGTTTTCTGCGCCTCCATCACGAGCGGCTCACGTGCTCCCACGGCGAGGCCCGAGACTACACCGGCGAATAGTTCTTCATATCTTGCTAAAGGCAGGATTAAGTAAGATTTTGGCATTTGGGCATAATTAGGATAGTCTTAGGAATTTGCTTTTATTGAAATAGTGTGAATTTAAACCCAGGTTTATGTTACACTGTTAGACACGCAGCGTGTTGATTTATTTTTGGTTCTATGTTCTCTCAATTGTTTGATAGGTTGTGCATTTTCTCTCTCTCTCTCTCTCTCTCTCTCATTCTGACTAACACCTTCATTTCCTTATCATACATTTTGACCTTTATCAAGGTTTCAGTGAGTTTGGTAATGCTATGAGTGTGGAATCTTTTTGTTACTGAGAACACGTGCTCAACAGGCCTGACCAGGCCTGATACACTTTAGATAGCTTCCCTTTTGTCTTTAGCCACACGTGCTCAGTAGGCCTCACCAGGCCTAACAAACACACTTTAGCTAGGCCATAGGGCCTTTAGCAAACTCACACTAGCAACACAAGGCTAAACACAGAGCTAATCCTTTGTTCTGTTTAGATAACATTCTTTTGTTTTAGCTAGCAACAAGCTAGGCCTCCACCACGTGTAGTTAGCTACATGAGGCTAAACACATGGTCAAGTCCTACACACACACCCACACACACCTCACTGCTTGTATATATTGATTTATTATTTTTATCTTTTTTTATCTTTGTATAATAAATTCATTTATTAAACAAACTGTGTTTATTTGTGAACAATATCTGAAGTCCCCAATCTTCTCAAAGAATTCAAAAGGGTGCAAATGTTATATAATATGGTAAGTGATCTTAATAATTTGGAAATGTACCATAATTTAGCTGTTTGGTAATTTATTATTAAGCACCAGGATTAATGGTATGATTCACTAAACGATTCATTGAATGATTCACTAAATGATTCACTGAACGATTCATTGAACGATTCACTAAACGGTTCATTGAACGATTCACTAAATGATTCACTGAATGAGACTGATTCTATGGTATGATTCACTTCAAGTGAGTCAAAGTAAATGATTCAATGGGATTGATTCATTTTAATTATTGACCTTCAAAATTTAATGAGACTGATTTAACGAGATTGATCACTTAATTTCAATAATTAACTGATTGCACCCACACATACATTGTAAGGACTCAAATGAGGAAAAAGCTAATTACACTCCCATGTGTGGTGACCGCTTTATAGCTGGTAAGAGTTAGGTACCCTATGGGTACATGTGGCTACTGCTTATAAATAAAATTGTTTTCTGATACCATGTCCATACAGTAAATATAGCATATATATATATATATATATATATATATATATATATATATATATATATATTTACTCTATGAGGCAGTAGCCACAAAAATGAAGCATAATCCAAAAATCAACAATTTAAAAATCACAGAAGTAAAATATATCAAGTGTCTGTACTTTATATTATTCTTCTCTTACCCCTTACAGTTTTCAAAACTGAAACCTCTGAACCAAGGCTGACATACACACGCTGTCGCCATGACCGAAACTCTTATTTCCCGGAAATGGCCCACTGCTAGAGCTCAGTGGAACGCACTTTCCCTCTGCAATAAGCATAAACATGTCTGAAAGTGATTTCTTTAGTCTAGTCCATTTATTTCGAATGGTGAACTGAACTGTATACACTCACCGGCCATTTTAATCAGAACACATGTATGCATATGCGCGATTGTTACACTCTTACATTCTTACAGCATGATGACATAGTGGCTAGCGCCTCTATATGAGGCAGTAGCCACAACAAAAACAATTTTGGCCTTTTTGGTGACCTTGACAGTATAACCCTGTCATGGTCCTACCTGTGGGCTTCTCTCTTCAGGTAACATCTCCACTCAGCATTACCGGCCACGCCCGCACTCACTTCCTCTTATTATCTTTCAGTGACTGTCATTGGCTGTTGCCGATCACCTGCTTTCCCCCTGTGTGTATTTAAGCTGCAGTCCTCCCAAGCTTCTGTGTCAGATCATCTGCAACTCTCAGCCTGATAACCTGCTCTGTGTTCCTACTACTCTGACTCCTGAAAATATCCTGTTCCGTCTGACTCTGTCTGCTCTCCAGCCCCGGTAACCTGATCTGCCTTCCGTTCTGTCGACTCTGCCTCTTGCCTGCCTCTCCTGTACCTTCACCTGATCTCCAGCTCGCTCAGCCCTGCGGCTCGCCTGCCTCTCCATCTGCCTGGTGTGAGCAGCCCTGCCTGGAGCCCTACTCTTCAGCCCTGGTAACCTGACCCTGCATTTCTGTCCCCTATCTTGCTACCTGATTTGTGACTCTGTGTTCCAGCCTGCTCTCTAACTCTTGCCTGCTGAAGGTCTGCTTGCTGGGAGACTGCCTGAAACCCAAGTACTGTCAGCCTACAGCCACACCTCTCTGACAACGCCTGATCCCGTCAGATCTCAGAAGCTAAGCAAGGTTGGGCCTGGTCAGTACTTGGATGGGAGACCTCAGACATCACCACCAGCCATCCCTGCCTCTTAGTTCTCCTGCCACTGGACTTCACCCACACACATTCTTCCAACTCCCTTTTCCCCTGTTATTAATAAACTGTGGTTTGAGTGCATTTGATCTCCTCTCCTGTTTGGTCCCTGACAGAACGATCTGACCACTACATGGAGTCAGCGCCCGAACCTGAAGAGATATGTTGATCTCGTGAGAGCAAGATGGTGGCAGGTAGCCAGGGTCGGTGCGTTCGTAGTTGGACAGGTGCTAAGAATGCACCACGAAAGCTGCCTTGTCAGCCTCCTAATAACTCAACAGGGGTACAAAAACTGAAACGTAACCAGCGAATAATTTTCAGTTTTTGTGTAGGTTTGTGCATAGCTGTACTCGTGTGTGCTACCAAACATCGAGTTACCACCGGTAATGGCACCTCACTCTGCTCTCCTGCGAATGGTAGTCAACATCTACTATACTCAACTTCTCTGAAAAATGGCAGTGCCAGGGTTCCAACCATCAAATGGGACACCGGCCCAAACCGGACTTTTATCAGAAATGTGTATTTTGTGGTGACACTGCTTCTGGCTGGCGATGTGGAGTTAAACCCGGGCCCTTTACCTTTTTCTGGTAACACTGGACTATCGGACGGCGGGGGTGGAATACCTGAGGTGAATTATCTGGCGGGCGGGGGTCTGGGACATGGCTTGTTACAGCAACCAGACCAAAACACTCAAGCGCTAGCAACCAGGATGCTAGCTGGGGCCTCCTATGCAGCGGAGATCAGGCGACCTCAGTTGGTAACCAGACGACAGCTAACCAACAGCGACCCGGAGCTAAACCCGGGCCCATTACCACCAGCTGAAAACCCGGGACTATCGGATGGCATTGGAGGTATGCCTGTGGGGATCTCTCAGACCGGCAGGTCACTGGGTCTCGGCTCAGTACAACAACTTGGCCAAAACATTCAAGCGCTGGCAGCTAGGATGCTAGAAGAAGTGGATTCCCTTGCAGTGGAGGGGAGGCAAACCAGCAGCAACCCGGGGCCACGGAGTGGAGGCGAGGTGGTGCAACTAGTCCTACTGGTGGAGAGATTTCCACAACCAGAGAACATCAAAGCGGGAACGGCGCGGGTTGGCACCGGGATGCCAGCTGTCTCACAGGCGAGGGGGAGTAAGCAGCAGCCTTGGACTGGACACCTGAGGCGTTCACGGTCGGTGAATGACAACAACCAAGCTCCAGTACTCGGAGGATCTATGCGCTCCCCTGTAAGTCATCAAGCCCAACATTTCTCCGCATATCAGCAAATGGATTATCGTGTCAGCGAATTCCAAGCAGAGTGCACTGTGACTCCAGATCAAGCACATCCTATCAGGTCAGAACGTTTATATGATAATGGCATTATACCTAGAGTTTCACTTAAGATCATTTTTAAAAAACAGAAATCTATAAAGCTATATCATACTCTCAATCATGCCAAGATTATTTGGGACCCAAAATGTAAGCCCAAGGGACTACTCGGTGGTCACATAAACATCCGAAGCATTATACCAAAAAGTGATCAAGTTCAGCATTTGTTAAGTGACTCAAACTTGGATTTTTTATTTATCTCTGAAACGTGGCTACACAGCAACTCTCCAATGGCTGGCTTAAATATACCAGGATACAACATTTTCAGACTGGACAGGACTGTGGGAAGGGGTGGAGGGGTAATGTTTTATGTGAAGGAACACCTCAAATGCAATCAGTTAAAATGGGTTTCTGTAAACAACCTGGAATGTATTGGCTTGAAAATAATCCTCTCTCCAGAAATGTCTGTTGTACTGGTAGGAATCTACAGGCCACCATCATCCTGGTTTCAATGATGAACTAAAGGACATACTGAAAGAATGCAATTCAAAAACTGAAACTATTTTACTTGGGGATTTTAATATAAACTGGTTTGACAAAGCGAAACGAAGGCCTCTGGAAACTCTTGCAGCAAAGTTTGACTTGTCTCAGTTAATAATATGTCCTACTAGAATAACTAACACAACACAAACATGTATAGATCTGGTTTTAAGTAATAAATGTGATAGGATTCAGAAAACATACAGTCTGCTTACAGGCTTGTCAGACCACAACCTGATTCTGGTTTCAAGGAAACTGTCTAAAAACAGACTGTTACGCCCACCCACTCAAATGAATGGACATGTAAGGATACCCAAGAGTGAGACTGAAAACCTAAAACAAGCCTTAAATCAAATAAACTGGTGTGACCATCTGGTCAATAGTGATGCAAACAAAAATTGTGAGGAGTTTATGAGGGTGATAAAGGACACTATGGTGCAGTTTATGAAAAAGGTTAAACAAAAACCTCACAAAAAGAACCATCTACCATGGCTTGATGAAAACATGGACACTGATGAAACAGAGAGACTACGCACTTAAGACATCTCTTAAAACAAAAAATGTGCATGACAGACAGATATTTTTATCACTGAGAAATAAGGTGGTGAAGGCTCTCAGAGTTGTGAAAGCAAACTTTTTCATCAATGTAATCAGTAATGCTAAGGGGAATGCTAAAGAAATATGGACTAACATTAAAAAAATGACAAATAACAGTAACACACACAGAGAAATTAAAGAGTTGTTGATAAATAACACTGTAGTCCAGGATCCTAAGGATATTGCAACAGCATTAAATGTATATTTTATTGATTCTATAACACATCTAATACAGAGCTCAGGTCCTGAAATTTGTCAGATAAGCCAGATGCCCATCAGCACCACAGCACCAATTTTTAACATGCATATGGTGTCGCAGTCACAGGTCGACAAGGTGATCTGTGGGCTTAAAAGCTCTAGAGCTAAAGATGCCTATTGTATGGACACATTATTTATTAAAACTTATAAGCAACCCCTCCTTTCACCAATTGCAAATATTATTAATAACTCTATTATCCAGCAGGTATTTCCAGACTGTTGGAAAAGTGCAGTAATTACTCCAATCCTCAAATCTGGTGATCCAATAATAACTAGTAATTATAGACCAATTAGTATACTCCCCTCTATATCTAAAATAACTGAGAAACTGGTGGCAGAACAACTCATTCAGCACCTAAATAATAGTCTTATGCTTAACAGCTTGCAGTTTGGGTTTAGAAAACATCACTCAACTGAGACAGCTGTCTGCTTCTTTCTGGAAAATGTTAAATATAAACTTGATGCAGGTGGTGTTGTTGGGGCTGTTTTCCTCGATTTTAGAAAAGCCTTTGATACAGTCAACCATCAGATACTGTTACAAAAGCTCACTCATTTTAACTTTTCTAGTGACTCATTGAAATGGATGGAGTCATACCTAACATCAAGGACACAGTGTGTTAGAGTGCAACACACAACATCAACAACATGTTCAAACCATCTTGGAGTACCACAAGGGTCCATACTAGGCCCACTATTGTTTAGCCTGTATATTAATGACCTATCAAGTTGCTGTCCTGCATCAGTAACCTGCCAGTTATATGCAGATGACGCAGTGTTGTATGTCCATGCAAAAGACAAAATTGTAGCAGCACAACAGTTAACATCAGTCATGAACAATGTGTGTACATGGTTGCAAAACTCACACCTTCATCTTAATGTGTCAAAGACTGTCTGTATGTATTTCTCAAAAAGAGTTAGCACTGACCTTGATCCCAGCGTCATGGTGCATGGTGAGAAACTGGACGTTGTTCAAGAATTTAAGTACCTTGGAGTAATAATTGACTCACAACTTGGTTTTAGGCAACATGTGAAGAAAACTATTGCCAAAATAAAATTTAATTTATCTAATTTTAGGTATATTAGGAACAATTTAACAATTGAGTCAGCTAAATTGTATTTTAATGCAATGATTATGTCACATATGTCTTACTGTTTAACCAGTTGGGCATCAGCGAATGTCACAACTTTAAAAGCCATTACAACATTATACAAACAAGCACTGAAAATTTTAGACAGAAAACCCAAAACATACCATCACTGTCATATATTGAAAAAACACAAACTATTGGACTGGAATAACTATGTTAAATACAATGACGCTGTTTTCTCATCTCCCATCTCATTATCTCTAGCCGCTTTATCCTTCTACAGGGTCGCAGAGCAAGCTGGAGCCCATCCCAGCTGACTACGGGCGAAAGGCGGGGTACACCCTGGACAAGTCGCCAGGTCATCACAGGGCTGACACATAGACACAGACAACCATTCACACTCACATTCACACCTACGGTCAATTTAGAGTCACCAGTTAACCTAACCTGCATGTCTTTGGACTGTGGGGGAAACCGGAGCACCCGGAGGAAACCCACGCAGACACGGGGAGAACATGCAAACTCCACACAGAAAGGCCCTCGCCGGCCCCGGGGCTCGAACCCAGGACCTTCTTGCTGTGAGGCGACAGTGCTAACCACTACACCACCGTGCCGCCCTGACGCTGTTTTAATTTACAAAATCCTTCATGGTTTGGCCCCTCCTCCCCTACAGACATTTATTACGAAAAGCACAAACAGAGCCAGTTCCAGGGGTGATTGCTCTGTTCCACTTAGGAAGAGTGCTTTTAGTCAGGCTGTATTCTCATACAGAGCTTCTCACACCTGGAACACCATTCCTAGCACAATTAGAGAACTACAAACATTCAACTTATTTAGTAAACAGGTAAAATTATGGCTATTGGATAATCAACACTGTCAACATAACTCTGCATAGTCTGTATTTGCATTTGTTTTTTTTCTTTTTGTTTGTTTTTAATTAATTTTACATTATTTACTTAATCAATGTGTGCAATATTTTTTATTTATTTATTTTAACAATCTGTGCAATACTTGCTTTTATTTTCTTAGGGACCATCAACCTGTCTAGGGACAAAAGATGGAAATTAGCCTTTTGGCTACAATCTTGTATATTTTGCATTTTTTAAATGTTATTAATATGTGCTGTCCCTTTGTTAAATAAATAAACTTTCAAACTTTCAAACCCTCTGGTCTAGACCGGCTGCAGCGCACCGAAGGGGAGGTCAGTCGGATGTCTGCCGACATTACAGCCTTGATCCAGCTTGGTCATCAGCAGCAGCAACAGCAATGACGACTGGACCAAGCACTCCAGCTGCTCACCGCCCTAGCACCCCCTGCTCCTCCGAGTCAACCACCGCAGCCCCTCGTTGCATCAGCCCCCGTCATACTCGCCGCTGACGTTCCAGCTCTGGAAGGTGCTCCTGCTACACTCGATGCCCCGGAACCCAAGGTCGGCAGTCCGGAGCGTTTTGACGGTGATCCCTCCCAAGTCCGTGCTTTCCTGACCAGCTGCCGGTTGCTGTTCGACCTGCAGCCCAGAACCTTCGCGTCGGAGGCAGCGAAGGTGGCCTTCGTCATCACTCGTCTGACTGGCCACGCCCGCCTGTGGGCAGCGCTCGAAACTAACGGCGTCCCGACGTCCCGGGGACCATAAAAAATGTCATCGGGACACAAAATTTTCATATCTGGGACAATCCCGGGACAATGGAAAAAAATAGATCTAGAAAAAAAGTTCTACATTAATATTATTTACAAAGCCGTAACACATACATAGACATTCACCTAATTTGTCAATTTTAATTTTAAAACGTTAACAGCGAAAAATACATAGTAGCTACACTTTCGATGCACCTGCATCCGTAGGCTACAGAGCAGCGCATTCTGTTCTAGAATCTTCGGCTGGAGTCCGCATTATATGGACTTGGAATGGAATTGCTACCGCACACGCTGCGCCGACTCTTGCCAGAACAAAAATGCTTAAGTGGTTGAAGCGGACCGACCGCGGGGAAGAAACTGAAAGCCCAGACATAACGTCTCCGGGACCTTCAGGATCCAAAGTGTCCTCGCCTGGTCTGCAGGCAACGCTAGCAACTGAATGAACTGAATGAACACTGTTAGACACGTTATAAAATACAACAGGAATGATGTGGATGATATTGACGGAAGATACCGTTCAACAGAATAAGTGAGTTTTCTTGGTGTCTTTCTAGTTCAGAAAGTTTAGTCAGTCAGCAGCACAACTAGGCTCGGACCTGCCACTATGCTGATGTTGCTAACATTTGCACCCACGTTTCGGCAGCGAAAGTTCATAAAATGGATAACGGAAAGTTCATAAAAATTGATAACGGAAAGTTCATAAAATGGATAACGGAAAGTTCATAAAAATGGATAACGGTAATGGTGAAAATGATAAGTTGGCCTTATAAGTGCCAACAGATATTCAAGGTATAAGTAGATGAAATGAACATAAAAGGGGTCTTATTTTCAACTAAAGTGTACTGCAGATGTAGGGAGTTGAAACATTTTCTGAATGAGCTAGTTGGCCCCTTTAAATAAACGGGTATCTATTCATACAGTGAGATCGCCAAAGTTTAATAAACTGAAAATGCAATAACTGTAATTTTGAAGTAGATGATGTATAGGACATGTGTCGCTTGTGTCTTGTGACTTATTGTAAAAATGATATAAAGGGTTCAAAATCACATAGTTACAAATGTAATAGTAACTTCATATGATAATATTAACCACTGGTTATTTCAGAGAGGAAAAAAATGGGGACACTATTGCTTCCATTCGGGACAGTACAACACAGAATTCGGGACCACTGGGGGACACAAAGAAAAAAAGTTAATTTCGAGCCCTGCCTGTGGGGGACTGCAGAGTATGAACGCCGGACACCGGCGTGTGCCTCCTTCTCCCTGCTTGCAGCGGAGATGACCAAGGTCTTCGACCTGGGCTCATCGTCAGTAGAGGCATCCGGAGGACTGATGAGTATTTGCCAAGGCGGACAAACAGTGGCTGACTACTCGATCAATTTCCGGACCTTGGCCCGGCACAGCAAGTGGAACACGCAGGCGCTGGTGGACGCTTTTCTGCACAGCCTGGCCGACTACATGAAGGACAATTTGGTCTTGCACGAACAACCATTGACACTCGATGAGGCCATTGCCCTGGCCGTCCGCATTGACCACCAGGTCCAGACCCGTCGACGAGAGAGGGCCCGCCAGACTCAGTCAGTCACCAGCGCATGGAGTAACCCAGCCCCTTCTACGTCTCCTGCTGCTTCTCCGCCAAGCCTTCTGGACCAGTCAGAGCCCATGGAGATCGGCCGTGCTTCCCTCAGCCCGGCAGAGCGCCAGCGTCGGATCACCTCCAATCTGTGCCTGTACTGTGGGGGTGACGGTCACCGTGCTGCCTCTTGCCCAGTAAAAGCGACGAGCTCACCGGACACAGGAGGGGCCCGGCTGGGCTCAATGACCATCCAGTCTTCCACCAGCCAGAAACCTATGCTCCAAGTTTGTCTTCATCTGTTGGATTCCACCCACAATCTGGCCGCCCTGATTGACTCTGGCGCCGAGGCTAACATCATGGACACCGAGCTTGCGTGCCAGTTGGGTCTGCAGAGCCATCTCTTATCCTCTCCCGTGCCAGCCAGGGTGCTGGATGGCCACTTCCTTGGCACCGTCACCCGCCTCACTGCCCCTGTTCCGATGACTCTGTCAGGCAACCACCACGAAACCATCCAATTTCACCTTCTCCGTTCTCCCGGCCAACCCCTCATCCTGGGCTATCCATGGCTCCGCCAGCACAGTCCTCACCTCGACTGGGCCACTGGAGAGATAAGAGAATGGGGCAAGGACTGCCACCGGACCTGCTTACGAGCCGCCATCCTAAACACCCATACTCCACCTGCTAGCTCTGCCCCCGACCTCACTAATGTCCCAGTGTGTTATCACAGCCTTTGGGAGGTATTCAGTAAAACCAAGGCCACCTCCTTGCCTCCTCACCGGCCCTACGACTGCGCCATTGATCTCCTCCCAGGCACTGCACCACCCAAGGGTCGTCTCTACTCTCTGTCTGCCCCAGAAAGGAAGGCGATGGAGGCCTACATCAGTGACTCTCTGGCTGCCGGCCTTATCCGTCCATCCTCTTCTAGTGCCGGCGCTGGGTTCTTCTTCATGGAAAAGAAGGATGGATCCCTGCGCCCCTGCATCGATTACAGGGGTCTCAACGACATCACCGTCAAGAACCGATACCCTCTCCCACTGCTTACCTCCACCTTCGAGCTGCTCCAGGGAGCCACGGTCTTCACCAAACTCGATCTCCGGAATGCCTACCACCTGGTTCGGATAAGGGAGGGAGACAAGTGGAAGACCGCATTCAACACCCCCACCGGTCACTATGAATACCGGGTGATGCCGTTTGGCCTTACCAACGCGCCAGCGGTATTCCAGGCTCTGGTGAATGATGTCCTGCAAGATATGTTGAACAAGTTCGTGTTCGTTTACCTCGACGACATCCTGATCTTCTCTAAAACCCTGTCCAAACACACCCAGCATGTCCAGCAAGTGCTCCGTCGCCTCCTGGAAAACTCTCTCTTTGTCAAGGCAGAGAAGTGTGAGTTTCATGCCAAGTCTGTGGGGTTCCTGGGGTACATCGTGGCAGAAGGGAGCATCCAGATGGACCCTGCCAAAGTCTCTGCAGTTACTTCATGACCAGTACCAGAGAGCAGGAAGCAGCTTCAGCACTTCCTGGGCTTCGCAAATTTCTACAGGAAGTTCATTCGTAATTACAGCACCATTGCATCACCCCTCACCGCCTTGACCAGCACCAAACAGCCCTTCACCTGGACTCCGGCCGCCAACGAAGTCAAGTCAAGTCAAGTTTATTTGTATAGCGCTTTTAACAATAAACATTGTCGCAAAGCAGCTTTATAGAATTTGAACGACTTAAAACGTGAGCTAATTTATCCCTAATCTATCCCCAATGAGCAAGCCTGTGGCGACGGTGGTAAGGAAAAACTCCCTCAGATGACATGAGGAAGAAACCTCGAGAGGAACCAGACTCAAAAGGGAACCCATCTTCATTTGGGCAACAACAGACAGCCTGACTATAATATTAACAGTTTTAACATGAGGACAGTTTCGTTGATGTTATAACTCTTCATTGATGGAAACTTGAGTGCAAAACTGTTCATGATAACTGCAGTCCTAAAGTTAGCAAGACAACTGTAGTCCTCAGCCATAAAAGCATTACTGTAAGAGTCCAGAGCATCCTCCAGGTATAACCCTCAACTGTCCTCATGGGGCCGTCCTTCACAGGAGCGGTGCAATAAAACTCCGACCAGACACAGGGCACCAGGATGGATCAAGCAGGTCCGAGGGGCAGAAGAGGCCAGCATCTCAATCCCAGGACCAACATGTAACTCAGAGGGACAGATTGGGGGGGGAAGAGAGAGAGAAAGAAAACACATGTTGTTAGGTATGCCCTAAAAATGACAAGTATTAAATCTGTGTGGTAGGCTCGCAGAGACGAGAGTCTTTACATCAGGCATAACACACAACAATGGCATGTTAATATGGTAAAAAATATATCATGACCTGCTCTGGCTGGATGCTTGATTGGGTGATGGGAGCACACTCCTCAGCAATGATGAGATGCAGATGGGACCCTTAGGGCTGGCCAAGACAATTCAGTTACATTTCACCGGGTCTGGGACATGCGACAGAAAGTCTGACGGCCGATTCCCTGCAGGCTATGATAGCCAGTCGAGGTCTCCACCCTCTCCACCAAAAGATTTCCTGTTGACTCCATGTAACTCAGAGGGACAGATTTGGGGTGGGGGAGGGGAGGGAAAGAAAACACAGGTTGTTAGGTATGCCCAATGTCACCTGAATAAGTAGGAGCAGTATACATATTGCACCGAGTACAAGCAGGGACTCCGGCAACTAACTATGACAGCATAACTAAAAGGAGAGAGCCAGAAGGTAACACAGGTATGAGGGAGCCCCGGGACATAAAGCAGCCAGCCACTACACCATCAACAAACTCGAGTGAGCAAGCGAGTGGGGACTGACAGCATCCATACATCCCAGTTTACCAAAACACTCTATGTCTGAGGACCCTCCAGATCTACACCTTTACCTCATAAACACCATTAACAAAAGGCTTGACTAAACAGATATGTTTTCAGCCTAGACTTAAATGCTGAGACTGTGTCTGATTCCCGAACATTACTTGGAAGGCTGTTCCATAACTGTGGGGCTTTGTAAGAAAAGGCTCTGCCCCCTGATGTAGCTTTCACTATACGAGGTACCAGCAGATAGCCTGCACCTTTTGATCTAAGTAGGCATGGCGGGTCATAGAGGAGCAGAAGTTCACTCAGGTACTGTGGTGCGAGACCATTTAGTGCTTTAAAGGTCAATAGTAGTATTTTATAATCAATACGAAATTTGATTGGGAGCCAATGCAGTGTGGATAAGACAGGCGTGATGTGGTCATATTTTCTAGTTCTAGTAAGGACTCTTGCTGCTGCATTTTGAACTAACTGGAGCTTATTTATGCACTTATTGGAACATCCAGACAGTAAGGCATTACAGTAATCCAACCTGGAGGTAACGAAAGCATGGACTAGTTTTTCTGCGTCACGCAATGACATTAAATTTCTTATCTTTGCAATATTTCTGAGATGAAAGAAAGCTATCCGGGTGATGTTATCAATGTGAGTTTCGAATGAAAGACTGGGGTCAATAATCACTCCGAGGTCTTTTACTGCTGCACGTGAAGAAACAGAAAGGCCATCCCAAGTCACTGTGTAATCAGAAAACTTACTTCTAGCTGTATGTGGTCCTAGTACAAGTACTTCAGTCTTGTCAGAGTTAAGCAGAAGGAAATTAATAAACATCCAGTGTCTAATGTCCTTAACACATTCCTCAATTCTATTAAGCTGGTGTCTCTCATCAGGTTTTGCAGAGACATACAACTGTGTGTCATCAGCATAACAGTGGAAACTAATACAATGTTTACGAATAATATCACCCAGAGGTAACATATATAGAGAAAAAAGCAGTGGACCCAAGACAGAACCTTGTGGAACACCAAACTTTACCTCAGTACGTCTAGAAATATCACCATTTATATCAACATACTGATAACGATCAGTTAGATAACAACGAAGCCTTTGCCACCCTCAAGGCTCAGTTCATCACTGCTCCCGTCCTCCGGCTGCCTGATGAGGAGCGGCAATTCATCGTTGAGGTGGACGCCTCGGACGTGGGAGTCGGGGCAGTGCTCTCACAGAGGTCTGCGGATGACAACAAGCTCCATCCCTGTGCGTTCTTCTCCCACCGGCTATCGCCGAACGCAATTATGACGTAGGCAATCAGGAACTGCTGGCGGTCAAGCTCGCCCTGGAGGAATGGTGTCACTGGCTGGAGGGATGCGTAGTCCCATTCCTGGTCTGGACAGACCATAAGAATCTAGAATACATCCACACCGCCAAACGACTCAACCCCAGACAGGCCCGCTGGGCTCTCTTTTTCACCCGATTCAATTTCACCCTTTCATACCGGCCCGGATCTCACAACACCAAGCCTGACGCACTCTCCTGCCAGTTCCAGAAGGATGATGCCCCCTCCAAGGACCCGGCTCCCATCCTACCTGACCCCTGTATCATTGCTGCTCTGACCTGGGACATCGAAGAACGAGTGCGGGAAGCCCTCCGTGACCAACCCAGCCCCAGTGCATGCCCCGCAAGTCGCCTCTTCATTCCTGAAGACCTGTGATCCCAGGTTATTCAATGGGGACACAACTCCCATCTAGCCTGCCACCCTGGCTCCACTCGCACCTACCACCTGCTCGCCCAACGGTTCTGGTGGCCTACTATGAGCAGGGATGTGCGAGACTTCGTCCGAGCCTGCCCTACCTGTAATCAAAATAAGTCCTCCAGCCAGCCTCCTGCCGGTTTGCTCCAGCCTCTGCCCATGCCAATGAGACCCTGGTCCCACATTTCCCTGGATTTTGTTACGGGTCTACCCCCTTCTAACGGGATGATGGTCATACTCACCATCGTGGACCGCTTTAGCAAGATGGCACACTTTGTCCCCCTCCCTAAACTACCATCAGCCAAGGAGACTGCCCAGATCGTCTTGCAACATGTCTTCCGCATCCATGGGTTGCCCAAGGACATCGTTTCGGACCGGGGGCTGCAATTCGCCTCCTCTTTTTGGAAGGAGTTCTGTCACCTACTCGGGGCCACCGCCAGCCTCAACTCCGGATTCCGACCCCAGTCCAATGGCCAGTCAGAACGGACTAACCAGGAGTTGGAGAAGGCACTTCGGTGCATGGCGTCACGCAACCCTAGGGCCTGGTGCGAGCACCTGCTGTGGGTGGAATACTCTCACAACTCCCTCACCAGCTCAGCCACCGGGCTGTCCCCATTCCACTGCGTGTATGGCTACCAATCACCCCTGTTCCCCAGCAAGGAGGGAGAGGTCACCTGCCCGGCTGCCCTCACCTATGCACACCGATGCCGCCGCACCTGGTCTCAAACCCGCGCTGCACTCCAAGTCAGTCACCAGCTACTCTACTGGCACCAACCGGCGGAGGATGCCTGCGCCCACCTACTGGGTGGGCCAGAAGGTGTGGCTATCTGCCAAGGACCTGCCCCTCCAGGTGGAGTCTCGTAAGCTAGCACCTCGGTTCGTCGGACCATTCCCTATCCAGAGAATCATCAGCCAGTCTGCTGTCCGGCTCCGACTGCCCAAATCTATGAGAGTGCACCCCAAAAAAAATAGCATGACCTGAGAATTTATGTATGTTCCTGGTGGATACTGTAGAATAATGAAGTAGCTGTGCCTAGTCTTTTGTAGATTTTCTCGTTTCTGTGGTAAAAACACTTGTGTTAGTCAACAGCTCTAGTCTAGTTTGTCAGTACTTTTTTTAATTGTTGAAATTTTTTTCTGACAGAAAACTTTTACAATTCATATGAACTTGTTACATGATTATTAAATGTGATTTATGTATGCAATACAAAAAAGTTGCTCAAACAGTATGATATTAATAAATGCAGCATCGTTGTACATGGTGTGTTAACTTGATGATGTATATTGGCATATCTTAAAAACCAAAATCCATAGCGATCTAGTAAAATTAATGAAAATATTTCTGCAAATGGGTGGCATGGTGGTGTAGTGGTTAGCACTGCTGCCTCACAGCAAGAAGGTCCTGGGTTCGAGGCCAGTGGCCGACAAGGGCCTTTCTGTGTGGAGTTCTCATGTTTTCCCCGTGTCTGTGTGGGTTTCCTCTGGGTGCTCCGGTTTCCCCCACAGTCCAAAGACATGCAGGTTAGGCTAATTGGTGGCTCTAAATTGACCGTAGGTGTGAATGTGAGTGTGAATGGTTGTTTGTCTCTATGTGTCAGCCCTGCATTGACCTGGCAACTTGTCCAGGGTGTACCCCACCTCTTGCCCATAGTCAGCTGGGATAGGCTCCAGCTTGCCTGTGACCCTGTACAGGATAAGCAGCCATGGATAATGGATGGATGGATGGATTTCTGCAAATGTGCATCTGTCAGATTCTTGGGCTGGATCTGACCCCCCATGTAAGAGGGTGTAGCCCTCTTACATGGATGTATGATATAATACGTACTCTTTCCTGTATGGTTAAGTTGTATTGGAAACAGATGTAGTCAGCTGTAGTGTGTTTAATCATTGTGTGTTTGTACTGTACTTGTGTTTTGTGTTGAGGATCCTCAATAGAGGGTCCCATCTATTACTATCACAGGATTACTGAGCATGAGGCAGGAAAACACCGCTCACTCACACTTCACATGCCATCTTCAGGGGAAAGTCCGTAAAAGTCGAATGCCGAGTGCAGAGCCCATCCCACTGGAAATGCATTCGGCACTCGACTTTTATGGACTTTCCCCTGAAGATGGCGTCTGGAGAAGAACAACTTCAGGTAAGGTACTGGCTTTGTATTTACTCTTCTACACACTCCGTCAATGCACTTGCAGAGCTAGGGACACTGTTTTGTTTGTAGGAACCCTCTACTCATTTCCACAGAACTGGCATGTTGTTTTGAGCTTTGCAATGGTTTTAAAACTAGCGTTTTGTATCAGCAAAAAGACATGCCCCTCGCACTGCCATGTTAGCACTTTCCGGTTGAAATCGCAAAAAATGAACTGTCTCAAAACACATCCGATTGACGTGATTGCGGTGGCAACTCAACGTATGCACTCCCAATAATGCAAAAATAGACCTAGAAAGCATTTCACTCCGGATTATTCCTTTAAGTCTTTCTTTGCTCTGGCCACCCAAGCTAGATCTGGGTTCCACCTTTGCAACCCCAATCAAAATGTTTTGGATCTGCCCTTATTATACAAGCACACTGATTCCATTTATAAACTATGCTGAAGAAATCCCTGACAAGCTTTAGCTATAAATACATTCCAATAGTTTAACCTGAAATGAACATATGAATATGATGTGATATCAGAATCAGAATTACTTTATTAATCCCCGGAGGGAAATTCAAATTTGCTACCAAGTTCCTGAATCAGAGAAGAAGTAAACATGTCTAAAAATAGAAGATAAAACCATCTGAAAAAAAGAATAAATAAAATAAAATAGAATAAAATAAATTTAAATAAGTTCAATAACTTCAAGTAAAAGCAAAATGAAGTGATACTATATGCAATGATTCCTATATACATACAGTTAGGTCCATAAATATTTGGACAGAAACAACATTTTTCTAATTTTGGTTCTGTACATTACCACAATTAATTTTGAACAAAACAATTCAGATGCAGTTGAAGTTCAGACTTTCAGCTTTAATTCAGTGGATTGAACAAAATGATTGCATAAAAATGTGAGGAACTAAATCAATCCCTTCATTTCAGGGGCTCAAAAGTAATTGGACAAATTAAATAATTGTAAATAAAATGTTCATTTCTAATACTTGGTTGAAAACCCTTTGTTGGCAATGACTGCCTGAAGTCTTGAACTCATGGACATCACCAGACACTGTGTTTCTTCCTTTTTAATGCTCTGCCAGGCCTTTACTGCAGCGGTTTTCAGTTGCTGTTTGTTTGTGGGCCTTTCTGTCTGATGTTTAGTCTTTAACAAGTGAAATGCATGCTCAATTGGGTTGAGATCAGGTGACTGACTTGGCCATTCAAGAATATTCCACTTCTTTGCTTTAATAAACTCCTGGGTTGCTTTGGCTTTATGTTTTGGGTCATTGTCCATCTGTATTATGAAATGCTGACCAATCAGTTTGGCTGCATTTGGCTGGATTTGAGCACACAGTATGTCTCTGAATACCTCAGAATTCATCCGGCTGCTTCTGTCCTGTGTCACATCATCAATAAACACTAGTGACCCAGTGCCACTGGCAGCCATGCATGCCCAAGCCATCACACTGCCTCTGCCGTGTTTTACAGATGATGTGGTATGCTTTGGATCATGAGCTGTACCACGCCTTCACCATACTTTTTTCTTTCCATCATTCTGGTAGAGGTTGATCTTGGTTTCATCTGTCCAAAGAATGTTCTTCCAGAACTGTGCTGGCTTTTTTAGATGTTTTTTAGCAAAGTCCAATCTAGCCTTTTTATTCTTGAGGCTTATGAGTGGCTTGCACCATGCAGTGAACCCTCTGTATTTACTTTCATGCAGTCTTCTCTTTATGGTAGATTTGAATATTGATAGGCCTACCTCCTGGAGAGTGTTGTTCACTTGGTTGGTTGTTGTGAAGGGGTTTCTGTTCACCATGGAAATTATTCTACGATCATCCACCACTGTTGTCTTCTGTGGGCATCCAAGTCTTTTTGCATTGATGAGTTCACCAGTGCTTTCTTTCTTTCTCAGGATGTACCAAACTGTAGATTTTGCCACTCCTAATATTGTAGCAATTTCTTGGATGTTTTTTTTCTGTTTTTGCAGCTTAAGGGTGGCTTGTTTCACCTGCATGAAGAGCTCCTTTGACCGCATGTTTTCTTCACAGCAAAATCTTCCAAATACAAGCACCACACCTCAAATCAACTCCAGGCCTTTTATCCGCTTAATTGAGAATAACATAACGAAGGAATTGCCCACACCTGCCCATGAAATAGCCTTTGAGTCATTTGTCCAATTACTTTTGGTCCCTTTAAAAACAGGGTGGCACATGTTAAGGAGCTGAAACTCCTAAACCCTTCATCCAATTTTAATGTGGATACCCTCAAATGAAAGCTGAATGTCTGGACTTTATGTACATGTCCATTATATAACTATAACTTGAATATGTTTCAGTAAACAGGTAAATAAAACAAAATTTGTGTCAGTGTCCAAATATATATGGACCTAACTGTATATTGCACCTGAGTTAAGGATACAATATACATGGTAAAGACAGTGTACCACAGTTATACAGTGGCATTGTACAGCTTGACTGTAATTATACTATAATATATTGTGATTCATATACTGTAATTGTAATTTATAATATATAGGGTTAGTCAAAATTTTGTTAACACTAATGGATTATTTTTCTCCTGAATGTATGGTGTGCCGTGACCGTGAAATGTCTGTCTGGGCCTTAAATGGTACTCTTGCTCGAACAGGTTGAGACCGTCCTGTAAATCATCTTACACATACGATGTATGTTTTGTGAATAAATGGTTTCTACCATTTAAGTGTTAACATAATTTTGACTAACCCTGTAGTTCAGGGGTGTTCAAATTGATCCATAAAGGGCCGTGTGCAGCGCTCGAAACTAACGGTGTCCCGATGTCCCGGGGACCATAAAAAATGTCATCGGGACACAAAATTATCATATCTGGGACAATCCCGGGACAATGGAAAAAAATAGATCTAGAAAAAAAGTTCTACATTAATATTATTTACAAAGCCGTAACACATACGTAGACATTCACCTAATTTGTCAATTTTAATTTTAAAACGTTAACAGCGAAAAATACATTAGTAGCTACACTTTCGATGCACCTGCATCCGTAGGCTACAGAGCAGCGCATTCTGTTCTAGAATCTTCGGCCGGTGTCCGCATTATATGGACTTGGAATGGAATTGCTACCGCACGCGCTGCACCGACTCTTGCCAGAACAAAAATGCTTAAGTGGTTGAAGCGGACCGACCGCGGGGAAGAAACTGAAAGCCCAGACATAACGTCTCCGGGACCTTCAGGATCCAAAGTGTCATCGCCTGGTCTGCAGGCAACGCTAGCAACTGAATGAACTTAATGAACACTGTTAGACACGTTATAAAATACAACAGGAATGATGTGGATGATATTGATGGAAGATACCGTTCAACAGAATAAGTGAGTTTTCTTGGTGTCTTTCTAGTTCAGAAAGTTTAGTCAGTCAGCAGCACAACTAGGCTCGGACCTGCCACTATGCTGATGTTGCTAACATTTGCACCCACATTTCGGCAGCGAAAGTTCATAAAATGGATAACGGAAAGTTCATAAAAATGGATAACGGTAATGGTGAAAATTATAAGTTGGCCTTATAAGTGCCAACAGATATTCAAGGTATAAGTAGATGAAATGAACATAAAAGGGGTCTTATTTTCAACTAAAGTGTACTGCAGATGTAGGGAGTTGAAACATTTTCTGAATGAGCTAGTTAGCCCCTTTAAATAAACGGGTATCTATTCATACAGTGAGATCGCCAAAGTTTAATAAACTGAAAATGCAATAACTGTAATTTTGAAGTAGATGATGTATAGGACATGTGTCGCTTGTGTCTTG
Organism: Neoarius graeffei; assembly: GCF_027579695.1. NCBI lineage: Eukaryota > Metazoa > Chordata > Actinopteri > Siluriformes > Ariidae > Neoarius > Neoarius graeffei. Next base: position 63,355,702 of record NC_083572.1, read on the forward strand.
TGACTTATTGTAAAAATGATATAAAGGGTTCAAAATCGCATAGTTACAAATATAATAGTAACTTCATATGATAATATTAACCACTGGTTATTTCAGAGAGGAAAAAAATGGGGACACTATTGCTTCCATTCGGGACAATACAACACAGAATTCGGGACCACTGGGGGACACAAAGAAAAAAAGTTAATTTCGAGCCCTGGCCGTGTGGCTGCAGGTTTTCATTCCAGCCATGCAGCAGCACACCTGACTTGGCTCATTCAATCAACTGAACTGTCTTCACACAGTCAAATACTTGCAGCCACACCCACCCTTGATTAAAGGCTGGGTGTGTCAGTTGATTGAATAAGCCAAATCAGGGTGCTGCTGCATGGCTGGAATGAAAACCTGCAGCCACACGGCCCTTTATGGATCAATTTGAACACCCCTGCTGTAGTTTCTATTTCAGACACTGCATTAGACAATGTCATGGTCCTACCTGTGGTTTCCTCTCTTCAGGTAACATTCCACTCCTCTCCACTCTGTATTACCTGCCACGCCCTCGTGCTCCTTCTCCATCAGGCTCACCTGCTGTCAATTACCATCGTTAACCCTCATTTGACTTTCAGTGGCTGTCATTGGCTGGTTCCTATCACCTGCTCCCTTCCCTGTATATATTTAAACTGAAGTCCTCCCAAGCTTAAGTGTCAGATCGTCTTTCAAGGCATCGACTCCGTCTACTCTTCAGCCCTAGTAACCTGACCCTGCATTTCTGTCCCCTTTCTTGCTACCTCACCTGTGACTCTGTGTTTCAGCCTGTTCCCAAACTCCTGTCCTATCTGCCTGCTGAGAGCCTGCTCACTGGGAGACCGCCTGAACATCAAGGGCTGTCAGCTTGCAGCCAAACTACTCTGACAACGCCTGATCCTGTCTGATCTTGGGAGCTAAGCAGGGCCAGGCCTGGTTAGTACTTGGATGGGAGACCTCAGACATCACCACCATGCTCCCACCAGCCATCCCAGCCTTCCTGCCACTGAACTTCACACATCCTCCCAACTCCCTTTCCCCTGCTATCAATAAATTCAACATTTAACTTGCGCTCTTGGGTCCTTGTCGGTTTGTCCTGACAGACAAAGAAAGTTAGAAGTTTTACCGCAGTCAAAGCAGATGAGGTCCATCTTCCTAATAAACATCTGAGTTTATCTTCTCTTGTTTACAACCACCTTAAATAAGACAAAACCTACAGCATTTACAATCTGCCTCATCACTGACTGTTCAGATTCCATCTCACTATTAATGTTAGTAGCAGGAGCCACTCACCTGAGATGGCACTGACGATTAGCCCAGTGCTTATAGTCACCAATATGGCCAGGGGGCAGAAGTACAGGTAGGATAAAGAGTACCAGGAATCTGCAAGAGCTGGTCTCACAATGCTGAAAGACAAATAAGAGGTACATTTTGTGATGAACTTTACACCATACAGTGAATGTTACTGCAAAAGATGTACAACCCCAGATCAGAAAAAGTCAGGACAGTATGTTGAAATTGGAACTGAAATAAAAACAATGATTTAGAAATAATCTTTGATCTGCATTGCTTTCAAAACACCAGAGCAGCACATTATTTGATGTTGAATTTTCTTTTATTTATTTATTTATTTTCAAAATAAACAAATTTCAATTTTGATTCTTGCAACACATTTCATAAAAAGTTGGGCCAGTAAAGCATTTACCATTCTGTAATGTTGCTGTTCCTTCTCACAACACTTAAAAAGATGCTTAGGGACTGAAGACACCAAGTGATGAAGCATTTCAGGTGTTATTTTGTCCCATTCTTCCTGTAAACAGGTCTTAAGGTGTTCAACATGTTGGAATCATCATATTTTTTGTTTCAAAATTCGCCACACATTCACTGTTGGTAACAGAGGGGACAGGCACCCTCTTCTTCCGCAGTCATGCCTTTGTGATATGTGCAAAATATGGTTTTGCATTGTCTTGTTGAAATATCCCTGGAAAAGGTGTTGTCTTAAAGGAAGCATATGTTGCTCTAAAATCCCAATGTACTTTTCTGAATTAATGCTGCCATCACAGAAGTGTAAGTTACTTTTACTAAGGGCACTGACACAAGCCCATATCATGACAGACCCTGGCTTTTGGACTTCTTGCTGGTAACAGACTGGATGGTCCTTTTTGGTTTTGGTCCAGAGCACACAGTGTGCATTTCTTCCAAAAAAGACCTAGAATACAGTTTCATTTGACAACAATACACATTTCCACTGTGTGATGGTTCATCCCAGATGTCTCCAAGCCCTGAGAAGTCAACAGCGTTTATGGACACAGTTAACATAAGGCTTCCTTTTTGCACAGGAAAGATTTAACTGGCATTTGTGGATGGAACTCTGTATTGTAGTGCTTGACAAAGGTTTACTAAAGTAATCCTGAGTCCATGTAGCTATATCAGCTATGGATGAATGACAGTTCTTGATGCAGTGCTGTCTGAGGGATCGGAGATCACAGCCCTTGCCCTTTACACACTGAAATTCCTCCAGATTCCTTGAAACATTGACTGATATTATGCACCGTAGAGCATGAAATATTCAAATCCCTTTGTATCTTTCATTGAAGAAAATTGTTGTTCAACATTACAATAATATTCTCACACATTTGTTGGCAAACTTAAAATCCTCAGCCCATCTTTGCTCCTCAAAGACTAGGCCTTTCCTGGATACTGATTATGTACTAAATCATGATTATAATCACTGCTGGCATCATCTGTTTCAAATCACAGAATTATTAAATTGTTTTACCTCATTACTCGCCCTAAATTGCCCTTGTCCCAACTTTTTATGGAATGTGTTGCAGGCCTGAAATGCAGGAATGGATGTATACAAACTACATCCAGCATCCAGTCACTAAAAGAGGTCATTGTTGAAGAATGGAAAAAGACTGATGTTGCAAAATGTCACCAACTTGTTCATTCCATGCCTAGAAGACTTGGTGCTGTCATTAAAAATCATGGAGGCCATACAAAGTACTAGATGTAGTAGTTTTTGTTGTGAGGTGTACTCATTTTTGCACCACCCTAATTTGAGTAAAACTGAAAAATGTGTAATCCTAAGTTTAAATTATTAACTTTACTTTCACGTTATAAGTTAAACAGATGTTATATTAAACTTTGTCTTTTCAACATTTTGGAAATTGTTTGTGTTCATTGAGATATTGTTTAAAATGTTACTTTTCAAAGGGGGTGTACTCATTTACGCTGAGCACTGTGTATATATATATATATATATATATATATATATATATATATATATATATATATACACACACAACCCCGATTCCAAAAAAGTTGGGACAAAGTACAAATTGTAAATAGAAACGGAATTCAATAATTTACAAATCTCAAAAACTGATATTGTATTCACAATAGAACATAGACAACAGATCAAATGTCGAAAGTGAGACATTTTGAAATTTCACGCCAAATATTGGCTCATTTGAAATTTCATGACAGCAACACATCTCAAAAAAGTTGGGACAGGGGCAATAAGAGGCTGGAAAAGTTAAAGGTACAGAAAAGAAACAGCTGGAGGACCAAAATGCAACTCATTAGGTCAATTGGCAATAGGTCATTAACATGATTGGGTATAAAAAGAGCATCTTGGAGCAGCAGCGGCTCTTAGAAGTAAAGATGGGAAGAGGATCACCAATCTCCCTAATTCTGCGCCGACAAATAGTGGAGCAATATCAGAAAGGAGTTTGACAGGGTAAAATTGCAAAGAGTTTGAACACATCATCATCTACAGTGCATAATATCATCAAAAGATTCAGAGAATCTGGAAGAATCTCTGTGCGTAAGGGTCAAGGCCGGAAAACCATACTGGGCGCCCATGATCTTCGGGCCCTTAGACGGCACTGCATCACATACAGGCATGCTTCTGTATTGGAAATCATAAAATGGGCTCAGGAATATTTCCAGAGAACATGATCTGTGAACACAATTCACCGTGCCATCCGCCGTTGCCAGCTAAAACTCTATAGTTCAAAAAAGAAGCCGTATCTAAACGTGATCCAGAAGCACACACGTCTTCTCTGGGCCAAGGCTCATTTAAAATGGACTGTGGCAAAGTGGAAAACTGTTCTGTGGTCAGACAAATCAAAATTTGAAGTTCTTTATGGAAATCAGGGATGCCGTCTCATTTGGACTAAAGAGGAGAAGGACGACCCAAGTTGTTATCAGCGCTCAGTTCAGAAGCCTGCATCTCTGATGGTAAGGGGTTGCATTAGTGCGTGTGGCATGGGCAGCTTACACATCTGGAAAGACACCATCAGTGCTGAAAGGTATATCCAGGTTCTAGAGCAACATATGCTCCCATCCAGACGACGTCTTTTTCATCACCTAATTTTTCTCTTTAAATGATACATTTTCTCAGTTTAAACATTTGATATGTCATCTATGTTCTATTCTGAATAAAATATGGAATTTTGAAACTTCAACATCATTGCATTCCGTTTTTATTTACAATTTGTACTTTGTCCCAACTTTTTTGGAATCAGGGTTGTATATATATATATATATATATATATATATATATATATATATATATATATAAATAATGTGTGTGTGTGTGTGTGTGTGTGTGTGTGAATGATTCACCACATTTCGTGTCAATTTCGTGTCAATTAAATCTCATTAATAGTAACAGATCTAGATAAATCCAGTGACTATAGACCAAACTTTAATATGCCTAAAGTCAATGTTAATGTCAATAATGACTATTATAAATTGCCAGTGGTAAACCCTCTGATGATAATGTTCTTCTAATAATATTCTATTTCTAAGTCTAAGTTAGTAAAAGTCAGACAAAAAAAGTCAGACAAGTTCGTTAGAATCTAACGTCTGGTCTGGTGATCTAACCTTGTCAGATATAGGGTCGTCTTGCTGCCGTCCAAAATAGTCCGCTATTTGTCCCTGGCAACCATCGTGACGGGTGATCCGAACTTTATCTTGGTGATTTTCTGATATTTTTTCTTCGTAGTTTGGCTTTCGCCATTTCCACCAACGGAACTTTGTTTCATTATCTCATTCAAGAGAACATAAAGTTAAAGACGAGCAGGTGAGAAATGCAGATGCAAAAAACCAAACAAAATGGTTGAGTGTCACGGGTTTTCTCGTTCTCTCGCGCATATCATTAATAGCGCCATCTGCATGCTTTATCAGTAACTGCCAAGACATTGGGTGGCTCAAGTGTGTACCCCACGGCGTACTGAATTCCGCTCGATTCATATGCCTGCTTGACCTGCGCGCGCATGCCTTCGGCATTCACTCCAATCCCCCCGTTACGCCGATTGGTGTACCGACCGAGGAACTGGCATATACTGTGGGGTACACACTTGAGTCCACCCATACAATGTCAGACATATGAAAAGTGGAACGTCAACTATTAATTTTTGTCAACATAAACGTATCAAGTTATATATATTTTTTAACTAATTGTGTAGTAAGGGCGGGCAGGAGATTTTTATGTTGTCAGCGGGAGGTCGGGAGGATTTTCTAAATGTTCCCTAAAGCGGGAGAGTTGGAGCCTCTGCTGTTGGCGTCTGATCAGGGCTGTGTCTTGCTGCTTGTGTTGCTTGACCTTAGTGCAGCATTTGATACCATTGATCATTCCATCCTTCTGGATAGACTAGAAAATGTTGTGGGAGTTAAAGGAATGGCCCTCTCCTGGCTCAGGTCTTATTTAACTGATCGCTATCAGTATGTTGATGTAAATGGTGATTTTTCTAGACATACTGAGGTAAAGTTTGGTGTTCCACAAGGTTCTGTCTTGGGTCCACTGCTTTTTTCTTTATATACAGTATGTTACCTCTGGGTGATATTATTTGTAAACATTGTATTAGTTTCCACTATTATGCTGATGACACACAGTTGTATGTTTCTGCAAAACCTGATGAGAGACACCAGCTTAATAGAATTGAGGAATGCGTAAAGGACATTAGACACTGGATGCTTATTAACTTCCTTCTGCTTAACTCTGACAAGACTGAAGTACTTGTACTAGGACCCCATGCAGCTAGAAGTAAGTTTTCTGATTACACATACCCCTTTTCCACCAAATCAGTTCCAGGGCTGGTTCGGGGCCAGTGCTGGTGCTGGTTCACAACTCGTTCAACTTGCGAGCCAGCTGAGAACCAGTTTGCTTTTCCATAGCTCAGGGTGCTAAGGGGAGCCACATCATTACGTCACTGTATACGTCAGTTACGTCGCTGCGTTTGCATAAACCTTGGCATGAACATCGAAGCAACAACAACACAGAGAAGAAGAAGCAGCAACAACAACAATAATGGATGACTTCACATTTGTACAGCTGCTGCTTCTGGCTTTACAGTGCTTCATTGGGATAAGATCCAATATGTTTGTGTTGATTGACAGGTTTTGAGTGGACGGCGATTACGTTCTAGGAGACAGGTAATAACCTAATAACGTTTTGACTCTGACTTACACTGAATGTGAGATGGTTATGTTAGCCTTTGTTATGAGCTAACGTTAGCCGGTGTTATGTCGGCTTTGGCAGTCTTGCTATTGTTGTTGGTCTTAACAACTCCGCCCCCCTGCTGGCATAAGCATTTCTTTCCTCTGGCCCAGCAAAGAGCTGGTGCTAGCCTGGAACCGGTTTTTCTGGCCCCTGAGCCAGTTCTTTGTCAGTGGAAACAGAAAACCCGGTTCCAAACTAAGCACTGGCCCCGAACCAGCCCTGGAACTGATTTGGTGGAAAAGGGGCAAGAGTAACTCTGGATGGCCTTTCTGTTTCTTCACATGCAGCAGTAAAAGACCTCGGAGTGATTCTTGACCCCAGTCTTTCATTCGAAACTCACATTGATAACATCACCCGGATAGCTTTCTTTCATCTCAGAAATATTGCTAAGATAAGAAATTTAATGTCACTACATGATGCAGAAAAAGTAGTTCATGCTTTCGTTACCTCCAGATTGGATTATTGTAATGCCTTACTGTCTGGATGTTCCAATAAGTGCATAAACACTTATTGGAACATCACAAGATGGCAGCGCGCGTGGTTGCAGTGGCTTACAGCTCTCCTTTTCAGTGCTCTTTTTTTGTTGTTGTTTTTATATTTCTTTCTTGCTTGTTTGTGCACCATTGGTTCTGCGAACATCCAGTACACCTGCCAGACACTTTTAGCCATCAGTGACCAACACCAGATATCTGTTTCGAGTGACTTTCTCTTCACGCATAACATCCCAGATGACAAAGCGAGACCGCCGGGCTCTCCGTGGATTGTTGTCGGGTCTAGGAGGCGGCACAGACGAAGGAGGGAGAGGAAGCAGAAGTGGGGCCGCAGGTCCAGTGCTATGCTAAGGCTAAGAAAACAACCACACAAGCCACCTCTACCGAGCCTGTATCTCTCCAATGCCAGATCCCTGGTGCATAAAACGGATGATCTGGAATTACAACTCGCTGGAAATTGCTATGTTTGGGACTGCTGTGTTTTAATTATCACAGAAACCTGGCTTCATCCGGAAATACCCGATGCTAGCTTGCAGCTAGCAGGCCACACTCTGCTCCGATGGGATAGGAATGAGGACTCCGGTAAGAGCAGAAGAGGGGGGCTCTGTATTTACGTGCATGATAATTGGTGTAACAACGGAACAATTAGAGATAAACACTGTTCCCCAGACCTCGAGTACATGTCTGTAAGATACCGGCCTTTTTTTCTACCGAGAGAGCTAACTGTGGTGATTGTCACAGCTGTGTATATTCCACCTGATGCCTGTGTAAACACAGCGCTCTCTCTCCTGCTGAACACCATTAACAAACAGCAGCGGGCCCACCCTGACGGTGTTCACATAATAGCAGGAGACTTTAATAAGGCCAACTTGAAGACTGTACTGCCGAAGTTTTACCAACATGTTAAGTGTTCTACTAGAGGGGAGAACACTCTGGATCATGTTTACTCCAACATCAAGCATGCATACAGAGCCATACCCCTCCCCCACCTCAGCCAGTCAGACCATCTTTCCCTCCTGCTCTCCCCAGCCTACACCCCCCTCAGACGCAGAGCCAGGCCCACCACAAGGTCTATCACAACCTGGCCTGACAATGCACTCTCCAAACTACAGGACTGCTTTAAACAGGCAGACTGGGACTTATTTGAACACCAGGAGCTGGAGACATTCACAGGAACGGTGCTGGACTATATCAAGTTCTGCATCGGGAATGTGACGGTGGATAAAAACATCCGGGTCTTCCCAAACCAGAAACCCTGGATGACCAGCCAGGTCCGCTCACTCCTCAGGGCTCGCGATGCTGCCTTCAGGTCAGGTGATAGAGCTCTGTACAGAGCCGCTCAAGCTGATCTGAAAAGAGGAATAAATAAAGCCAAGGCAGACCATAGGCTGTGCATAGAGTCCCACCTGTCCAGCAACAACACACGGGAGGTGTGGCAGGGCATTCAGGACATCACAAACTTCAGAGACTCTGATGCGCCAACAGGAGACTGGAGTGCGCCGCTAGCAGAGGAGCTAAATCGCTTCTTTGCTCGCTTTGAAACATCTCAGCAGCACTCATCTGCTCCTGCCCTGCCCCCACCACCACACAGTTCCTACACCACTCCTTTCACTGTACAGGAGCACGATGTCAGATGGGTGCTCCTGGCAGTGAACCCCAAGAAAGCTGCCGGCCCAGATGGGGTACCTGGTAAGGTGCTCAGAGCGTGCGCCCACCAGCTCGCCCCTAGGCCATCCTTAAAAAAAAATCAGTTTCCTGTCCACCGGGTGAGCAAAAAATTTTTCAGTAGGGAGGGAGGGAATTTTTTTTTAATGGATGGATAAGAAATCGCAATGCTGTGTTTGCTTTTTCTTTCAGTACTTTTTTATTACAAAAGCAGACACATTTAATAAAATGACAGTTTAATCAACTGAAACTTGTACGAAAACTTTAAGTTAGCATTTTAAATGCTGACTGCAACATTTGCAAAACTTTTACAAAGGTACTTAAAATGTCCGGCACACGGACTTTTTGTAGTTCTAAATCGACCATTAGGCCTAGTTTAGATGATATTACACTATTAAAATGATCACTGAATTATTTGTTTTTCTGAATCTTTACTATTTTGTTGTTCGCTAGAATACCATTTTGCGATTTCACACTTAAGCAAATGTTTGAAAACTCCGGATCTCCTTCTTTCATGGTGGCTGCCATTTTTTTGTGCCGCATGATGCATGCGCAGAGCTGATTCGACAGGGCTTTCCACAAGCGCCGGCTGCCAGCCATACAGCCGACTACACAATTAAGTCCAGCCGGCTACTTTCATGACTATTATTTTTGTAGCCCACAGGCTCTAAATATTAATTTTTGATTTTAATAAAATTAAATGTTTATCTAACGGACTGACAATAATGTCAAACTGAACTGCACTCATTTAAGTTGTGATTCGCGCTGTTTGTACCGATAATCACCACAAATTCCCCGCTGACTTCGTTGATCAAGGGAGAATAACTCATCCGCGGCCCCTACATGAGGTGTGTGCACACACACTCGACGGAGGCAGTAGTGTGTCGGGGCCGTCGGAGGGAACAGAAGCAGAGATGACGCTTATTTTGTCTCCAGTAAACCAGTCTTCTCTTGTTCAATTACGTGCTGGCATCAAAAGACACCGTTGGTTGTAAATGAAACCAAACTGAGTCGTTGGAGTGTATTTTCATACACAAATGGAGAAATGTTCGCTGAGTGTTTAATTGTGTAGCCACCACTGCAGACCAATGTCGTTGTTAATTCATAGCATGCTCAGTTGCGTGAATGTGTCATGCATCGAAAATAAGAGATTTACAAGCCAGGAACGCCTCACAATGCAATACGCAAGAAAAGAAAGATGATTTACTGCCATTTTACTTTGTATTTGAGTAAAGTGAATGAATAAATAAATGGTCTGTGGAAAATACATTTAATCCTGGGAACTGCGTGCACAGGAGTTTATTATTAGTGATGCAGTGCTATGCATTGCAAACTATTGACTCCCATATAGGGAGTCAATAGTTTGCAGTGCAAAGCACAGCAAACTCTTGTTCTTCCGTTTTTCATCTTCCGTACAAATTTCGATTTCGAATAACCCAATAACCGTACATCGCACACAGACAAACAATACATCAAAACGTGCGGCTCGATCGGACTCGCTATGCTATTACTTTGTTCAGCATTCTACGATTTCTACGAAATCACACAAAATTTCCCATTCATTTTCTATGGAATTAATTGAAAAAAATTAATTGAAAACACATTTTCAATGTTTTTCAAACATCCACTGCTCTGGCATGCTTTCACCTAGAGACATGATTCAAACTTTAAAACATAGACAAACTTCTCCTGTGTGGATCTGGCATTCAACTTTTTTTGCTAGGTTCTATACTTTTTGATCAGTCACAGATCAATCACCATGATCAAATCTGGAGAAATTCAGACTTTATAATGGGTGTCTATGGCGTTACACTTCAGTGGAGCTCGTTAAGTTAGAGTGTAGACAGCTTGAAAAAGTAGCTCAAACTTTCTCATTTAAACTGTGTTTTTAGCCACAAATTTCACTCTACACACATAATTTTCTCAAAAGTTGTAGTCACACTTGTCTTGATTCACACAATGTGTCTACCTGAGCGATAGGACTTACAGTTTTTGAATGAGAAGCCTGAAAGTAAGGAGAGGACAGGCGCGCTGCCCCATAGACTCCAATTATAAACCTGGCAGCACTTTTACTGCAAAATCAGAAATGTCACTTGTTTTTAACTCGCTCTATTGTCCACATTTTTTACACTAGGGACAAAAAAATTACATCAATGTGTTCATGGGAGCCTTGTAGCAATCAATGTGCAAGAATTTTGTGAATAGCTCCTTTCGTTTCCGTGTAAATCACCATTGTTCGAGGAGAGGGAACTCTGAGAAAAAGCACTCTTGTCATATTGTGTCTCTTCCCTGCACCTGAGCACCGTTACCAAGGCAATGAGCTCCACTCAGGGAGCAGAGAGAGGAGGGGCTGCTCTCTCTCTCAAACACACACAGGCTCAGAGCATCGTAGCCTCATAGCCTGCGATAGCGGCTGCTACGCGCACTGCATCACTCTCATGATTTCCCAGAGGGGAATTGTCATCTCTAGTTTTGTGTTTACCCCCCCCCCCCGGCTGGCTACTTATTTGTGGCTGGCTAGTATGAGCCTTAGTGGAAAGCCCTGGGAATGCGTAAATGTCAAGTTCGATTTTAGATTTACGAACCCGAAAAAAAATGTTGAAAAACCGGCATTAAAAAAAAATTTCAACAGCACAAACGGCACTCACCCGGCCGGTGGACTGGAAACAGAGCATTTTTTAATAATGGCCCTACCTTCACCAGGATCTTTAACCTCTCCCTGGCTCAGGCAGTCATCCCGCCCTGCCTAAAATCTGCAACAATAATCCCAGTGCCAAAGAAGTCTCCCGTCACCAGCCTGAATGATTACTGTCCTGTGGCCCTCACCCCGGTAATCATGACTAGTAATCGAGAGACTAGTTCTTCAGCACATCAAGGACCACCTCCCGCCAGACTTCGACCCCTACCAGTTCGCATATTGCACAAACAGATCCACAGAGGACGCCATCGCCATAGCTCTCCACTCTGCACTAAATAACCTGGAGCAGCAGCATAGCTACGTCCGCATACTCTTTGTGGATTACAGTTCAGCTTTTAATACAATAATCCCGGACATCCTTATTAGAAAACTGAACACTCTCGGCCTCCCCCCTCTCGCATGTGCCTGGTTAAAGGACTTTCTTACTAACCGGCCCCAGACTGTGAGACTTGGCCCCCACTTCTCCACCCACACACTGAGCACCGGCTCTCCACAGGGCTGTGTGCTGAGCCCCCTCCTGTACTGCCTATATACCCACGACTGTAGTTCGACCCACAACAACAACAACAACAACAACCTCCTCGTCAAGTTTGCTGACAACACCACAGTGGTCGGAATCATCTCAAAGGGAGACAAGGCAGCCGACAGAGAGGAGGTCCTGAAGTTGGCAGCCTGGTGTTCAGAAAATAACCTCGCTCTGAACACCAAGAAAACCAAAGAGCTCATTGTTGACTTCAGGAAGCACACTACCGACCTAGCCCCCCTCTACATCAACAACGTGTATGTGGAGAGGGTCCACGCCTTCTGGTTTCTCGGCATCCTCATCTCCGACAACATTTCCTGGTCAGTAAACATCACAGCAGTCATTAAGAAGGCTCAGCAGTGGCTACATTTCCTGAGAGTCCTCAGGAAGTACAACCTAAACTCCAACCTGCTGCTGACCTTCTACCGCTCATCCATCAAGAGCCTGCTGACGTACTGTATTACAGTATGGTACGGCAGCTGCACTGCTGTAGACAGGGAGAGGCTCTAGAGGGTAGTTAAGGCAACACAGAAGATCATTGGCTGCCCTCTCCCCTCCCTGATGGACATTTACACCTCCCGCTGCCTTAGCAGAGCTAAGAACATTATCAAGGACAGCTCCCACCCTGGCTTTGATCTGTTCGACCTGTTGCCCTTTGTCCTGATGCTACAGGTGCATCAGGACAAAGACAAACCGATTCAAAAACAGCTTCTTTCCAAAAGCCATAACTGCCCTGAACTCGGATATGCTCTGACTTTATAGTCTATTTGTTTTAATATGTGACTCTCCTCGTGCAATAATTTATAATGTGCAGTACTTTATAAGGGACTCTCTCTGTGCAATACTTTTATAATGTGCAATACCTCACTCCATAATGTGAAACACAACACATTCACCTCACCTCAGGACTGTGCACCTTACATACAGCACATGCACCTCAGGACTGTGCACCTTACACACAACACATACACCTCAGGACTGTGCACCTTACACACAGCACATACACCTCAAGTCTGTGCACCTACCTTACCTTGCAATACTTCATAAATGTGTAATATTTTATTTTATTTTATAATGTGACTCGGGGTGGCACGGTGGTGTAGTGGTTAGCGCTGTCGCCTCACAGCAAGAAGATCCGGGTTCGAGCCCCGTGGCTGGCGAGGGCCTTTCTGTGCGGAGTTTGCATGTTCTCCCCGTGTCCGCGTAGGTTTCCTCCGGGTGCTCCGGTTTCCCCCACAGTCCAAAGACATGCAGGTTAGGTTAACTGGTGACTCTAAATTGACTGTAGGTGTGAATGTGAGTGTGAATGGTTGTCTGTGTCTATGTGTCAGCCCTGTGATGACCTGGCGACTTGTCCAGGGTGTACCCCGCCTTTCGCCCGGAGTCAGCTGGGATAGGCTTCAGCTTGCCTGCGACCCTGTAGAAGGATAAAGCGGCTAGAGATAATGAGATGAGATGATGTGACTCTCTCGTGCAATAATTTATAATGTGACTCTCTCTGTGCAATACTTTATATGTGCACTGAGCAATACCTCACTCCATAATGTGTAACACAACACATACACCTCAGGACTGTGCACCTTACCCCCCTTACACACTCCCCCCCCCTTTTTTTCCCCTTCCTCTCTCTCTCTCACACTACACTCTATCTGCACTGTTATTGGAGATGCTTTAATCTCATTGTACATGTGTATAGTGACAATAAAGGCATTCTATTCTATTCTAAATAATCTCTAGTTAGATCAAAATGCAGCAGCAAGAGTCCTTACTAGAACTAGAAAATATGACCACATTGCATTGGCTCCCAATCAAATTTTGCATTGATTATAAAATACTACTATTGACCTTTAAAGCACTGAATGGTCTCGCACCACAGTACCTGAGTGAACTTCTGGTCCTTTATGACCTGTCACGTCTACTTAGATCAAAAGGTGCAGGCTATCTGCTGGTTCCTCGTATAGTGAAGGCTACATCAGGGGGCAGAGCCTTTTCTTACAAAGCCCCACAGTTATGGAACAGCCTTCCAAGTAGTGTTCGGGAATCAGACACAGTCTCAGCATTTAAGTCTAGGCTGAAAACATATCTGTTTAGTCAAGCCTTTTGTTGATGGTGATTAGATTAGATTAGATTAGATTAGATTAGATTAGATTAGATTAGATTAGATTAGATAAAACTTTATTGATCCCTTTGGATGGGTTCCCTCAGGGAAATTAAGATTCCAGCAGCATCATTACAGATAAACAGAGAAAAGAAATAGAGAAAACTTCCAAATAAATTAAAATAAATTAAGTATTTACATATACAAATATATAAAAAGAATAAGATATGGGAAAGAGAGGAAGGAGGGGGAAGGGGGAAAAAAAGGGGGGGAAAAGGGGGGGGCGGCGGTAGGAGAGATATTGCACATTATATTGCACATTGTCCGGTATTGCTTATTGTTAGGCTAGGCTACTGCTCCTTCCCATCCTCTGTCCTCCTGTTACCCCTCCTCCCCCCCCAGAGAGGAGTTGTACAGTCTGATGGCGTGAGGGACAAAGGAGTTTTTGAGTCTGTTCGTCCTGCACTTGGGAAGGAGCATTCTGTCACTGAACAGGCTCCTCTGGTTGCTGATGACGGTGTGCAGAGGGTGACTGGCATCATCCACAATGTTCAATAGTTTGTCCATAGACCTCTTCTCTGCCACCATCACCAGAGAGTCCAGCTTCATGCCGACCACAGAGCCGGCCCGCCTGATTAGTTTGTCCAGCCTGGATGTGTCCTTCTTGGATGTGCTGCCCCCCCCCAGCACACCATGGTGTAAAACAGGACACTGGCGACCACAGATTCATAGAACATCCACAGGAGTTTCCTGCAGATGTTAAAGGACCGCAGCCTCCTAAGGAAGTATAGCCTGCTCTGTCCCTTCCTGTATAAGTGTTTGGTGTTGCAAGTCCAATCCTGCTTGCTGTCCAGCCACAGCCCAAGGTAAGTGTAGGAATCCACAGCCTCCACCTCAACTCCCTCGATCAGAACTGGTCGTGACCTTGGTCTGGACCTCCCAAAGTCAATGACCAGCTCCTTGGTCTTCGAGGTGTTGAGCTGCAGATGGTTCCTGTTGCACCACACAGCAAAGTCCCTCACCAGGCTCCTATACTCCTCTTCTCTGTCGTCACTGATACACCCAACAATGGCTGTGTCATCGGCAAACTTCTGGATGTGACACAGCTCTGAGTTGTAGCAGAAGTCTGTGGTGTACAGGGTGAAGAGAAGAGGGGCCAGCACAGTGCCCTGGGGTGCTCCGGTGCTGCTAATCACAGTGTCAGATGTGATGTCCTTCAGCCTGATGTACTGCGGCCTGTCAGTGAGGTAGCTGGAGATCCAGGTGACCAGGCAGGGGTCCACTTGCATCCTCTTCAGTTTGTCCTGAAGCAATAAGGGCTGGATGGTGTTGAAGGCACTCAAGAAGTCCAAGAAGAGGATCCTCACTGTGCCATTTCCCTTATCCAGATGCGAGTGGGCTCGGTGTAGCAGGTAGAGGATGGTGTCTTCCACACTGACATCTGCCCGGTACGCAAACTGCAGACAGTCCTGGGCATGTTGTACCTGGGGTCTGAGGAGGCTGAGGAAGAGCCGCTCCAATGTCTTCATCAGATGTGAAGTGAGTGCCACCGGTCAGAAGTCATTCAGCTCACTGGGCCAATTCTTTTTGGGAACTGGAACGATACATAATGTCTTACAGAGGGTGGGCACTCTCCCCAGCTGCAGGCTAAGGTTGAAGATGCATTGGAGTGGTTCACCCAGTTCAGCAGGACAGGTCTTCAGTAGTCGGGGACACACCTTGTCCGGGCCTGCTGCTTTCCTTGGGTGAAGCTTCCTCAGTTGACCTCTGACCTGGTCTGCAGTAATGCATAGAGGAGTCTGTGTTGAGGTGGGGGAGGAGGGGGCTGCTGTGATGACTGGGGGGAGGTGTTGAAGGAAGAAGGAGAGATGGCTGCAGTGAGGGAGAGGGTGGGGGCGATGTGGGCTGGTTGAACCGATTGAAAAAGTCATTCAACTCATTCACCCTCTCCACTGTCCCCTCAATGACTCTGGTCTTTGTATTGTGGCCTGTGATGGTTTTCACAACTTCCCAGACCTCCCTCATGCTGTGCTCCTTCAGCTTTTGCTCCACCTTCCTCCTGTAGCTATCCTTAGCTTCCCTCACACAGTGTTTTACCTCCTGCTGTGCTGCTTTCATCGCCTCCCTATCCCTGCTCCTGAAGGTGGCCTTCTTCCTGTTGAGGACAGCTTTGACTTCCTGTGTTACCCATGGCTTGTTATTAGGGTAACACCATACAGTCTTAGCGGGGGAGACCACATCTGCACAGAAGTTAAGGTAATCCATCAGACAGTGTATCAGCCCCTCTATGTCCTCACAGTGTGGGCTAATCAGCACATCCCAGTCCGTGATGTCATAACAGTCCCTGAGGGCATCTTCCATTTCAGGGGACCACCTCCTGATGGAGCTAGTTGTTGAAGGCTGCCTTTGAACCAGGGGGGTGTACTTTGGCTGTAGAAGAACCAGGTTGTGGTCAGACTTCCCTAGTGGGAGGAGGGGTGTGACTCTGTATGCATCCCTCACATTAGCATACAGCAAGTCAATTGTTCTGTTGTTCCTTGTTGGACAATCCACAGCCTGGTAAAAAGCAGCCAAAGTAGAGTCCAAAGTAGCATGATTAAAGTCCCCAGAAATGATGATAAATGCCTCAGGGTGCTGTGTCTGCAGCCTTGCTGTGACAGAGTGAATCCTCTCACATGCAGTGGCTGCATCTGCCCTCGGAGGGATGTAAACACAGATGGTGATCACGTGACTGAACTCCCTCGGCAGATAATATGGCCGCAGGCTAATGGCTAGCAGCTCCAAGTCTGGGCAAAATAAAACTGTCTTTATGCAGATATGTCCCAGGTTACACCAGTGATTGTTAACATAAATTATGAGTCCCCCACCTTTGCTTTTCCCGCATGTGTTAGTGCCTCTGTCGGCTCTCACAGCAGTGAATCCCCGCAGGTCTATGTTAGCATCCGGTACAAGATGTGTTAGCCATGTCTCCGTAAAGATAAACAAGCTGCTCTCCCAGTAAATCCGCTGGTTGTTCAGAGCAGAAAGCTTGTCGACTTTATTCAGCAGCGAGTTCACATTCCCCATGATAACGGAGGGAATGGATGGTTTGCAGTGCCGCTGGTTGTCCGCTAGCCTAGCCTTTAGCTTAGCTCCAGCCTTGCAGCCCCTGGGTTTCCTCCTCAGCTCGGCCGGGATGGGGTGTCGTATCCCGGCTCGTCCCATTGTTTCCAGGGCCAGCAGCTCCTCTCTCGAATAAGTTAGAAAACTGGCTCCTGGTTGCATGTTAAAGTTAAAAATATCCATGTTCTATAAGTAAAACACACTATGTCTTCGTAAGAAGAGCAGAAAAGTAAAAAAGGTGGGAAAAAGAGGTTTAAAGAGCTAAAAACTACAGAGCTACTGGAGAGGCAGCCATCTCACACAGCACCCATACTTGTGAGGTAAAGGTGTAGATCTGGAGGGTCCTCAGACATAGAGTGTTTTGGTAAACTGGGATGTATGGATGCTGTCAGTCCCCCACTCACTTGCTCACTCGAGTTTGTTGACGGTGTAGTGGCTGGCTGCTTTATGTCCTGGGGCTCCCTAATGCCTGCATTACCTTCTGGCTCTCCCCTTTTAGTTATGCTGTCATAGTTAGTTTTGCCGGAGTCCCTGCTTGTACTCAGCGCAAAACGTATACTGTACCTACTTATTCAGGTGACATTGGGCATACCTAACAACCTGTGTTTTCTCTCTCTTCCACCCCCCAAAATCTGTCCCTCTGAGTTACATGTCAATCCTGGGATCGAGGTGCTGACCTCTTCTGCTCCTTGGACCTGCCTGATCCATCCTGATGCGCTATGTCTGGTTGGAGTCTCATCACATCGCTCCTGTGGAGGATGGCCCCATTTGGACAGTTAAAAGTCACACTTGGAAGATGCTCTGGACACTTATAGTAATGCTTTTATGGCTGAGGACTACAGTTGACTTGCTAACTTTAGGACTGCAGTTGTCATGAACAGTTTTACACTCAAGTTTCCATTAATGAAGAGTTATAACATCAACAAAACTGACTTCATGTTAAAACTGTTAATGTTATAGTCATGTTGTCTGTTGTTGTCCAGGTGGGGATGGGTTCCCTTTTGAGTCTGGTTCCTCTCGAGGTTTCTTCCTCGTGTTGTCTGGGGGAGTTTTTCCTTGCCACCATCGCCACGGGCTTGCTCATTGGGGATAAATTAGGGATAAAACTGGCTCATGTCTTGGGTCATTCAGATTCTGTAAAGCTGCTTTGGAACAATGTCTATTGTTAAAAGTGGTATAGAAACAAACTTGACTTGAATTGACTTGACATTTCATGACAAATATCATACAGCAAGGGGTACGGTTTACTCAAAACAGGGACTATGGCTTGAGTTCTCAGCTCCAGTCCTCTAGCCCACTTTTCTGCAGAGTTTCAGGCTTCTCAACACAAGTTTTATCAGGTGTGTCAGGAACAGAAAAAATGCAGGTCAGTGGGGATCTAGGGTTGGAGTTGAAAACCTGTGGACTGAGACTATAGCTATAGTAAAAATAAAAATCTTGTATTATGCATACTTGATCATGTGTTAAAAATGCAAAATAGTTTACAGTATGTTTTACCTGCAATATACTTCCCAACAAAGAGGCAAGTCCCGCCATAGCGATGCACAAAGCCCCAAAGAAAAGACCTAAAAATTTTAAGGAAAAAAGTAAAAAGGGTAAGGTTAGGGATTCATACCTTGTTTAGGGCTTCATTCATATGAAAAAGAAAATCCACCTAGACTGCCCTCATTCACAAGTGTTACACATAAAACTGAAAAACAAGAAGTTGGTTTAATAGAAATGGGTTTGGGCACAAATATTCTGAGGTTATTTTTTTTTTAGGTCATTTAGGTCATAGCCAAATGGTTAGAGAAACAGCTTTGGGACCAAATGGTCACTGGTTTGATTCCCTGAACCAGCAGAACTGGCTCAAGTGCCCTTGAGCAAGGTGCCTAACCCCCAACTACTCCAGCAAGAGTCGTGGCGTACCTTGTGTCTGATTTGCCAGAGAAAAACTGATGATGTGATTATTAGTTTGGGCAAGAACCTGGCCCTAATTAATAACTAACTAATGTTTGTTTAGCATTTCTGTGTTCTCTGTTATGTTAAGGTGAGAGTTAATTTAAAAAAGCCTGTCTGCTAACTACTAATTATTTACTCTGTTAACATCATAAAAAGTTATGATGTTCTCTTTAGTATGGTATGTACTCTTCCTTTCTGATGCAGTTATCTTTGTACACTTTGTCAAGAGATTTTTTTTTTTTACTTTGTTAACAGTAGCCCTACTTATTTTTCTTTAATCAAAGAGTGTTTTTCTTTTTTTCAGATAGTAATCACATTTTCTATGGCAGTAGGAATAACCTAATACTTTGCATTACATTTTGCATCATTTATTGCACAATTCTGTTTAAAAACAAATAGTTGTTGATTCCATATTTGGTGCAAATACCCATTAAAATTGTGATTCTTTTAAAACTTACTCATGCTCATGTTAATCCACAACAATTGCTTTTCAGTCAGATTGGGCCACAAAGGTTTTAGAAAGTCTTCAACTGTGACGGCCACCAGAGCGTTAATGCTGGATGATACCGTACTGAGATATAAAAACAAACTATTTAGCTAGTGAGAACAATTTGAGCTTTTTATGCACATATCAAATGTCTTATTGTTTGAATGGAGCCTGAATGGAGATGTTTCCCCCTTACCTTAAAGTTCCACTGTATGCAACTGCTACAAAAAAGCCAGGAAGGCCTGGAAACTCTGCTAGAATGTCCATCACTAAATATGGAAGGAGCTACACACACACACACACACACACACACACACACACACACACACAAATATATATTAACAGGGTCACTTTATTGGGAATCAATATTTCCATCACTATAGTTTAATGAGCTTCACCTGATCTGAAGAACTAACATCTGTGTTAGTAAAAGGATCACAGTCTTTATAGATAGAGTACATGGTGAGGCCAGAAAGCATTGCCAGACTCACAGTAATCCACAACCCCACCATATTTACATACAGAGACCTAAATATAGCAACAGGAACAGAACAAATGAAAGAGCTGATACGAGATCTGAGAGTTACACTCTTATTGTTTTTACTACTGGTATTTGTGAAGTAAAATTGGATGAATCCATACTTACATTTTAGCATGGGTTATAGTTTTACAGGAGATATAGCGCTGCACCTGTGACTGATTAATGGCATATATTGACACCCACATCAACTACCCCCAACAACTATGGTCCAAAAACTGTGCCTTTTCAGAGGATCTGGATCAAAACTAGAGAGATGAATGAATAGTTAATTTTTGGACATCCACAAAAGTAACAGCTGAATTGTGAGATGTCAGTAGCAGAGTAAGATTTGCACCCAAGCATTTATATAATGAAACAGCCCTCATTGTGTGACATGAAAACCATTTCTTCAGTTAATTTATAACACTTCTCAATCCAATGAGTTACCTAAATGTGTCTAAGCGTTCACCATTGTAGTTATCGTCCCAGATTTTTCCCAAGCCTCCCTGAAGTATGGCCCCACGAGCGATGACTGCTATAAACCCAGACAGCATAACAAACATCTAGAACACATTAGAGCCCTGCACTCCCGTGGGGGTCCCGCCGCAAAGCAGTGCGGCAGGGGACAAATTTTGAAAGCTCATTGCGGGCGCAGGCAGGACCAGAAGTGCACATATGTGCACGCGGGCGGGAACGGTGATAAGCTGCAGTCCCTCTAACTAAAAATGTGTTTGAAATAAAATGTACAAATTATTAATTTACATCTATCATATATAATTTGTGCTGGATATTTTATTCGGCATTAATAAAAACATTTTAAGATACCTAAATTGCCAAAGGAATGGCTTCTTAAATTTGCCATTGATCATTCTAATTACTCGCAGTTCATACCCAACTAGCAAGAGAACCATGAGTGAAGTGATTTACGGCTTGCGTTAGTCTACAACTTTAGTCAGAGAGACATGTTACACAGTGCCGGTAGGCTTGACTCAATGCTATCCCAGAAATCCTTCCTGTAATATGCAAATTTGGCTGTCCAATCAAAGGCGGCCAAATTTGCATATTACCGGAAGGATTTCTGGGATAGCATTGAGTCAAGCCTACCGTCACTGTGTAACATGTCTCTCTGACTAAAGTTGTAGACTAACTCAAGCAGTAAATCAATTCACCTCTCTTACTAACTCTGCTTTAGAATAACCCCCCCCCCATTGGTATAAAGCAAACCCGTTCACTTTTTTATGCTGATTGCAGAATTACAATGGTTTCCCATATGATAAAAATGTATGATTCGTGATTAAATATTTTAATTGTTTGACAGCACTAATTATTATTATTATTAGAGACAATACATGCTGAATTCCTAAACAAGGTAAATAATAACATGAGCTGTAGATATTTATGCTGAAATCCACTCAAAGTAGGGGGCGGGGCACCATCACGCTGTGTCAAGACAAGAACTTTCCTGAGAAATAACGCGAACGTCTGCATCATGCGGGATTTGCGGGCGGGATTTGCGGGCGGGAGCGGGACAAAATATGGCAGGCGCGGGCGGGAGCGGGACTGAAAATCATAATTCTTTGCGGGCGCGGGCGGGAGTGGGACTGCACAATGCGGGAGCGGGCGGGAGCGGGACTGAAAAATCTGACCCGCGCAGACTTCTAGAACACATCTGTCCATATCACTGCCTTCAGGCCTCCCTGTTAGGAAGAGCAGAGTGCTGCATGTTACTGAGCCAGGTTACACATGACAAACAGCACCCAATTCACTCACCAAACACTGCACTTTCACAGAGATCATACTGAAATTACATTACATTACAGGCATTTAGCAGGAATATGAATGGAGTACTTTGCATTAGACAAGAGCTTAAAGCATATACGCAGAACCATGGCCTCACCTTTTGTTTATAAATGCCTTGAGACCTCAAAAATGGCACAGGAATAGTTTTAAGTGTTAACAATAAATCTAATATAGTAATTTTTATGATTAAAGTGATTTATATAGGTAGCGGTCTGAGTGAATGACCTTGACGTCACAGCAGGAAGTCTATCAGTCTCATCACCATTTCCGTTATACTAAAACACAAAGGTGACTGCAACTCCGATCCTCCATTTTGAGCTAATTTATCGCCATGCCACATAGATGTGCTGCTGGTGGGTGCAGCAACACGACAGAAGGTGGATTTACATTGCATTCATGGCCCAAGAATATTCAAACTGCAAAGATGTGGACACGTTTTGCGAGAAGTTCACGGGCACATCGGGCGCCTATGAAGTGGTCTCTCCTCTGCTCTGCACATTTTACTGAAGACTCATATGAGACCTCTGATCTGTTGAGGAGCATTGGCTATTAGCCTGTATTGAAAGAGGGTGCAGTTGTTAGGACTTGGACTGTTTTGGCCTCTAGAGGCCGCTGTTATTTCCTTTTCATGTCATATTTATTTTGGCCTCTAGAGGCCGCCACTGTTCCTGTGTTTTGTGTTTTTTTTGTTAATTGCCTGTTAGTCCTGATTAGCTTCACCTGTGTTCAATTTAGTTTGTGTATTTATACCCCCTGAGTTCAGTCCTCTTGTCACGGAGTCTTTGTGCTGTTATGTTTATCTCCAGTTTCCTTTGTACTGTGTTTTGTGGATCTTCTGAGCTTTTGCATTTTTGCCTTTTTCTTTTTGAATTATACTCTTTGTTTTTGTTTTTTTTTGTTTTGCCCTGGATTGTATATAGTGTACATAGTATAAATAAACCTTTTGTTACTTTTTCTACTTCCGCCTCACGCCTCTGCATTTGAGTCATTCCCCTGGTGGCCTAGTGGGGGTTTGCTGGATCATCACACCAACGAACCAGGTTCGAATCCCAGCTAAACCCTAACAGAAAGACTCCGTCTTGACCGACTCAGCAGAGGCTGCTTCAACTGTCTACCCGGCCAACCTTCAGGGAATTATGGCAGCTTTGACACGCTTCGGAGCGACCATGGACGCTCATGGACGTACGCTCACCAGCCAACGTGAGGCCCTTGCTCGCCACGAGGAACTGCTTCAGCAAATTGGGAAAACCCTGGCACAGCTGACATCTCTGCCTGCATCTCCTGCTCCTGCTCCAGCTCCCACTCCTGCTCCAGTGCCTCCTGCCATGCTGCCTTCTTCACCTCGTGAACCCAGCCTTCCTGCACCACAGAGGTATGACGGCAAGCACAGTGAGTGCCGAGAGTTCCTTACCCAGTGTCAACTCACCTTTGAGCTTCAGCCTACCACCTACACTACGGATCGCCGCAAGATTGCCTTTGTGATCACCTTATTAGCTGGTAAGGCGCGAGCCTGGGCTACTGCTATCTGGCAAAGACAGGGACCTGAGTGCTTTGATTTCCAGCTGTTTTCTGAAGAGATGCTTCGGGTCTTCGATCAGGCAGACATCAGTACCGACGCAGCCCGAAAGCTCATGTCCATCCGGCAAGGAGGAAGTGTCGCAGATTACGCCATCTCGTTCCGAACACTCGCAGCAGTAAGTGGATGGAACGAGACTGCCCTGGTGTCAGCCTTCCACCATGGTCTGTCTGACCCCATCAAGGACGGTCTGGCCTCTATTGGATGCCCAAGTGACCTCGAAACCCTCATCTCACATGCTATTCGTCTGGACAACAGGATGAGAGAACGCCACCAAGCCTTGAGCCCCCCCAGCCTCCCTACCTCTACCTGGAGACCGTCTACCTCCTTCAGTGACTGTCCAGAACCCATGCAAGTGGGTCGTACTCGCCTCTCCGCATCTGAGAGGGAGCGCAGAAGGAGGGACAAGTGCTGCATCTACTGTGGCAAGCCTGGTCACTTCCGAGCATCATGTCCCGAACTCTTGGGAAAAGGACCGCCCCGTCCAGCCGAGGGAGGGTTGTGACGGGGCCTACCCTCTCTCCCGGACTCCCTGGCCAAGGAATCTACATCCCGGTCTCCATCTCCTGGGGTGAATCTGTCCACTCTTGTCAAGCTTTGATAGACTCAGGGGCGGCTGGGAACTTTATGGATATTCACTTCGCCCAAAGCATCAATATACCTACTGCACCTCTTGAAGTCCCTCTGTCTGTGTCTGCCCTCGATGGCCAAGCGTTAGGTGATGGAAGAGTCACTCAAGTTACTTCTCCAGTCTTCCTCCAGTCTCAAGGTCACAAGGAAGAAATATCCCTGCACCTGATTCCTTCACCTGAGTTCCCAGTTATTCTAGGCCTTCCTTGGCTTACTCGCCACAACCCTCGCATAGACTGGGTAACAAGCCAGGTTGTGGAATGGGGCCCTGCATGCCATGCCTCTTGTCTGCTCTCTAGCTCTCCTGTGTCTCCTGCCGAGCCCCCTGATCTCACCGAGTTATCTCAAGTTCCCACAGAGTACTGGGATCTCAAGGAGGTATTCAGCAAGAGCAGGGCCGCCGTTCTTCCTCCGCACCGGGCCTACGACTGTGCCATCGACTTGCTCCCTGGGACTACCCCGCCTCGTGGCAGACTGTTTTCCCTCTCTCAGCCAGAATGCAAGGCTATGGAGGAATACCTCAAAGACGCCCTGGTCTCTGGGTTCATTCGACCCTCCACCTCACCTGCTGGTGCCGGCTTCTTCTTTGTCGGCAAGAAGGATGGGGGGCTTCGACCATGTATTGACTACAGGGGCCTGAACAAGATCACTGTGCGCAACCGATATCCCCTTCCGCTGATGTCCACTGCTTTCGACCTGCTCCAAGGCGCCACCGTCTTCACCAAGTTGGACCTACGGAACGCATACCACCTCATCCGTATCCGACAGGGAGACGAGTGGAAGACTGCCTTTAACACCCCGTCTGGGCACTACGAATACCAGGTGATGCCCTTCGGACTCACCAACGCACCAGCTGTTTTTCAGGCCCTAATCAACGACGTCTTAAGGGATATGATTAACCTGTACGTCTTTGTCTACCTCGATGACATCCTTATCTTTTCCAAGACCGTGCAGGAGCACTGCCACCATGTCCGCCAGGTTCTCCAGAGGCTGCTACAGAACAATCTGTTCGCCAAGGCCCAGAAATGCGAATTTCATGTTCCCGAGGTCTCCTTTCTGGGATTTATTGTACGGACAGGCCAACTCCAAATGGACCCTGCCAAGACCCTGGCCGTCCGGGACTGGCCTACTCCCAAGTCCGTTAAGGAGGTTCAGCGGTTCTTAGGATTCGCTAACTTCTACCGCAAGTTCATCAGGAACTTCAGTTCTGTGGCAGCACCCATGTCAGACCTCACCAAAGGGACAGGTGGATCTTATGGCTGGTCTCCTCAGGCAGAAAAGGCGTTCAAAGACCTCAAGGCCTGCTTCTGCACGGCACCCATTCTGGTCCTCCCGGACACCTCCCAACCATTCATCGTGGAGGTGGACGCCTCGGACAGTGGTGTCGGCGCGGTACTCTCTCAACGTTCGGAAGGAAAGCTGCACCCCTGCGCTTACTTCTCCCACCGCCTGAGTCCTGCTGAGTCCCGGTACGATGTGGGGGATCGAGAACTGCTAGCGGTCAAACTGGCCCTTGAGGAGTGGAGGCACTGGCTGGAGGGAGCGCAACATCCATTCCTGGTTTGGACTGACCACAAGAACCTGGAGTACCTCCAGCAAGCCAAGAGACTGAACCCTCGACAGGCTAGGTGGGCCCTGTTTTTCAGTCGGTTTGACTTCACCCTCTCGTACCGTCCCGGCTCCAAGAACACCAAACCTGACGTACTGTCCAGGCTGTTCTCTGCCACTAACAGGGAGAATGAAGTCGGGCCTATTATCCCGGTGTCCCGGATTGTGGCCCCTGTCCGCTGGGGTATTGAGGAGGCTGTTCGACGAGCCCAACGCCAGGACCCCGGTCCTGGGACGGGGCCACCGGGCCTCTTGTACGTCCCACATCAAGCCCGGGCCAAGGTTCTCCAATGGGGTCACTCTTCCCCTCTCACCGCCCACCCGGGAGCTCGGAGGACCCTGGACTTCCTGAAAAGATGCTTCTGGTGGCCTAACATGGAGCAGGAAGTAAGGTCATTTGTCCTGTCCTGTGAGGTTTGCACCAGAACCAAGAACCCACGACAGCGTCCCCAGGGTCTCCTGCATCCTCTGACCATTCCCCGGCATCCCTGGTCCCACGTGGCAGTCGACTTCATCACGGGTCTCCCTGAGTCACAAGGTAACATGGTCATTTTGGTCATTGTTGACAGATTCTCCAAGGCCTGCCGCTTCATACCTCTGTGCAAACTCCCCTCTGCTCTTGAAACAGCGAAACTTATATTTAATCATGTCTTCCGAGTCTTTGGTCTTCCACAGGACATCGTCTCAGACCGAGGGCCCCAGTTCTCCTCCCGAGTGTGGCACGGGTTCTGCAAGGTCATCGGAGCCACTGCCAGCCTCTCCTCTGGGTTTCACCCACAGTCCAATGGTCAGACGGAGAGGCTCAACCAGGACCTGGAAACCACCCTGCGAGGCCTGGCTATGGATAACCCGACATCGTGGAGCACCTGGCTGCCATGGGCAGAGTACGCCCACAACACCCTGCAGTCATCGGCCACCAAGCTGTCGCCGTTCCAGTGCCAATTCGGGTTCCAGCCACCTCTGTTCCCGGACCAGGAGGAGGACGCGGGGGTGCCCTCGGTCAACCAATATGTGAGACGGTGTCGCAAGACCTGGAGCAAGGTCAGGAAGACCCTCATACAGACCTCCAGAACCAACCAGACTCAGGCCAACCGCCACAGAAGACCTGCACACACTTTCCGCCCTGGGCAGCGGGTTTGGCTGTCCACTAAGGACCTTCCGCTGCGGGTGGAGAACCGCAAGCTTGCTCCTCGCTACATTGGCCCCTTCAAGGTGGTGCGCAGGGTGAACCCTGTCTCCTACCGGCTTCAGTTGCCCCGGACTCTGAGGATCAACCCCACTTTCCATGTTTCCCTGTTGCGGCCTGTACTGACGTCTACGTATGCCCCTGCCCCTAGGAACCCCCCACCCCCCCGCATCTTCCAGGGGCAGACTGTGTTCACTGTGCATCGCCTGCTTGACTCCCGCCGGGTCTGCGGCGGGTTGCAATATCTGGTGGACTGGGAGGGCTATGGTCCTGAGGAGCGCTGCTGGGTTCCTGCTCGGGATGTCCTGGATAAAGAACTGTGTCGGGACTTCCATTCGGCCCATCCGGATCGCCCTGGGAACGTCAGGAGACGCTCCTAGAGGGGGGGGTCCTGTTAGGACTTGGACTGTTTTGGCCTCTAGAGGCCGCTGTTATTTCCTTTTCATGTCATATTTATTTTGGCCTCTAGAGGCCGCCACTGTTCCTGTGTTTTGTGTTTTTTTTGTTAATTGCCTGTTAGTCCTGATTAGCTTCACCTGTGTTCAATTTAGTTTGTGTATTTATACCCCCTGAGTTCAGTCCTCTTGTCACGGAGTCTTTGTGCTGTTATGTTTATCTCCAGTTTCCTTTGTACTGTGTTTTGTGGATCTTCTGAGCTTTTGCATTTTTGCCTTTTTCTTTTTGAATTATACTCTTTGTTTTTGTTTTTTTTTGTTTTGCCCTGGATTGTATATAGTGTACATAGTATAAATAAACCTTTTGTTACTTTTTCTACTTCCGCCTCACGCCTCTGCATTTGAGTCATTCCCCTGGTGGCCTAGTGGGGGTTTGCTGGATCATCACACCAACGAACCAGGTTCGAATCCCAGCTAAACCCTAACAGCAGTACCAACAATTAAAGGAAAAGAAAATGAGAATAAAATACTTTCCTTTTCTTGTCATTTTTCTTAAAGGAAAGTAAGTCCAGTTGCACTAGTTCTCCCGGAGTGTGAGCCAAGGGTTGTTGCTAAAACCCGGGACGGAACAGGACATATTATCGTTTGGGCAGTGCCCTTCCTGCAGTTGCTGCTAAAACCGGTGACATCCCATCCCATCCCGGGTTTTAGTAATTGCCTCAGCCAAGCAGTAATAGCGGAGTACTCAGTATGGAGAAAATGGAGAATGAGTGGATCAGCCATCTAATTTCTCTGCTGGATATACTTGCATCAGCAGCAATATCTCGCTCTTACGTGGAAGAATAAACAGAGAACTGAACGAACTGAAAATCAGATTGTTTCAAAACAACTGGCCACAAGATCGGCCTTCAAGAAGCGAGAATACAGATGGGTAAGCTGCGATTCTCATTTATCTGCATTTAGATTCATGTAACTTCTATTGTGTATTTATCAGTATAATATTATTTAATTTGCTTCAGAATGTGATTGTCACAGTTCATCTGATTATTTAATTAGCCTTTTACGTTTTATCAGTGAAAATGCATGCATGTACATGTATGTTGCATAAGTTATAACACCTATCCTGTTTTAATGAGAGTCAACCCACAATCAGTGAAGTCAAATCAGTCTTAGTTGAGCAAGTCTGTAACAGTATTTCTTACTTTCACCATAAATTTTTATTTATATGACTTCGATCTATAGCTGTCAAAGGCCTCGGCCTTAAAATCGGTTCCTGCTGTGATGTCACGCACTTAGGGCTGGCTGGGTCAGCGGGGCAACTCGAATGCCAACTTTGCGGTCGATTTTAACTCTCAAAAATATATATATTTTAAATTCCCATTTATGCAGCATACAAGAGTCAAGGATAGAGATACTATCCACTCAGAAATTTATTTTAAAATAAAGGTTCTGTGTATCTCCTTTAAGAAAGGGCTTCATGGAATATTTTATTTGCTCTTTTTATGTAGGTTGCTATTTGGGCTGCCAGCAATAAACCCTTCATCCTGAATTTAAAAATTACTGTTAAAAACTGTATTTTTATAGTTGAATTGTACAATGAATTGTAAGGATGGACTGCCATGCCGTAGCCATAGTAACCATTTATGAACCATCTCCTCCCTTTCACTGTACAGCATTGAACACACCAATCCCTGCACTCGATGCCATGTTCTATCTCCGCCCATTCTTCTGACTCCCTGTAATGGTCAGACCCATTGCAACAAGGTAGGCAGACTTGGCAATTGCCTAGGGCCCCAGCCCTCGAAGGGCCCCCGCTACTGAACGACTGGTTATGTATTCAATAGCAATGACAACTTTTTGAGCGCGGCAGCGCGGCGCCTAATGACACTTGTTGAAATACCCTAGTTCGAAGGGGGGCCCCTAATGCACAACAGCGCCTCCCGACATGCTTTGGCCAAAAAGTGCAATGACAGTCTGTTGTCAACCCCTCAATGCCCATCTCCATCCAGTCAAGTGGTTGCAGAGCTCCGCGGCAAAAAAAAAAAAAAAAATCAAATATGAAGTGAAATTACCCCTCAGGGAGCCAGAAGAGAAAGAAGAAAAGGGAAGAGGAAGACAGAAAAAAACAAGACACTGGTAAGTGAGAATGTACACACTCATTAATACCAAGCGGGTCGACAAGCAAATTTGGTAGCTAGCTTACGTTAATGGTAGTTATCTTGTAGACAGTGTTTATAACAGTGATGTAAACGTTGTCATGCACAACAGGCTTACAAACTTGCAAGGACTGGCTAAAAATTCTAATATGTGCCACACAAATAGGTGAAAGACTGTCAACTTCTCCCAGATTAACTTATTGTGTTTATCAAAATGTCATAGTCAGAGTTAGTTTCAGCGAGCTGCATGGCTTTCATCAGAAGTAGCTAGTGTGTCATGAGCATGAATGGAGTAGGACAGGGGATGGCTCACAAGAAAGTTCTTTTTTACATAAATAGCCTATTTATGTAAAAAAGTGGCACTGATGTCAATTGAATGTGATGTCCGCAGGTCTTTGGACATGGAGGGTATTGTGGCTGCCTTTGCTGAAGCCAAAGCCCGCAAGCAGCAGTTTTAGACATTTTGCCCATGATTCTAGTTGTGTATTCTAAAATTTTTATGTGTTTTTCTATACCTTTTGCACTTTTTTGTGTGTGCTGGTTCTTATTAAGATTCTTATTCATGTTTGTAATCATTTAATCACCATTTGAAGTTATTTCTACTTGTGTATATACTGTAAATATTTAGTGTTGTGGTATTTGCACATTTTATATTACTTTGTCTTATTTTCATATTTGATTTATATATATATATATATATATATATATATATATATATATATATATATATATATATATAGTCTATTCTTGTGTTTAATTGGGTTTGATAATTATTTATATTAATGTAAAGAGTTCATTTATTAAGTAAAAATCGTAAGAATGATTACAATATGTGTGATGTTTATTAAGTCTTCAGTGGGTAGGTGGCCATAAGGCCTTTCGTCGAGGGGGGGATAATTATGGGCCCCAGATCCCCCTTTGCCTAGGGCCCCCAAATAGCTTGAAATGGGCCTGGTAATGGTATTGGATACAGAGATGATACCGGATACCAAATACAGTGACGTCACAACTGTGCTTTAAACCCGCAGTGGAATCGAAATTCTGTCTCTCTGGCGGGGGATTTCCACACGTGAAAGAGAGACATCATGCATCTGTGCTACAGAACAAAGAACAAAGAACAGAGAACAAAGAACAAGCTATTGATACCGGACCTTTAGCCAAAGGTCAATGTATTTGATCTATACAAATACATCGTATTATAGTTGCAACAATAACTGAACCGGTTAGTTACTGCAGCCCACGCAGTATTTCAAAGAGAAAAGGCGACCGGATCCCTTTTCCCTTTCTCAATGTCGACGAACTATAAACAAGATTCCTTCCAGATCACCAGACAACCGACGGGACACTGAAGATCTTCAGCTGACGAGCTGTAAAAGTGAAAGGAACAGAACTGTTTTCTCCCTGGACCTGCACTCAGCGCTGTCTTCGGATAACAGACAGCGCACTTTCAAGCAAGCGCAATCTCAAGTAAAGCTGGCATCTGGGCAATTGTTAGTCTTAGTTGTGGCTAGTTAATGTGAAGAGTGTTGTTTATTTGAATTTATTTATGGTTTAAATGTATGCTTTTTGATTCACATGAAAGTTGGTCTTAGACCACGTGTTGTTTGATTTACTTTGTTTACCATCTGTATTTAGTTAGATCGTGCATGCGTTCTCTCTCTCTCTCTCTCTTTTTAACTCCTTCCGTCGCACTACACCCATCAACATTGGGATTTCAGGAGTAGCTAAGGTTGAGTAGAAGTTTGGCTTTGAGGCCTAGCACAAGGCTCACGCATTCCATTCGCATTCCATTCACAGCCTCACTCCCGTCCTCCTTGTCATGCGCATGTGCACGCCCTCTCTCCCTAGCTCCTCCTCATCTCGTTAGTGCGCAGCTGTGCACAAACACACACACGCCTACACACACACACTCTCTTACACACACACACACACACACACACACACACACACACACATGTGATTTCCCTATCACATTTTAACATCCACTCGCCCCTACACTGTAACACTGGCATATAGCTTATTACTTCTGATTACCATTAGTCAGTGTTGGGCACGTTACTTTCAAAAAGTAATTAGTTATAGTTACTAGTTACTTTTCCCAAAAAGTAACTGAGTTAGTAACAGAGTTACTTTGTCATAAAAGTAACTAATTACCAGGGAAAGTAATTATTCCGTTACATTTTATTCCCCCTCAAAAAAAATCAAATTCAATTAGTGTAATCATAATAAAAGTGAATGTTAAATGTGTTTAATGACTGAAATGGACACTTAACAGAACCAATTAGTAACGTTATCTACACTATATTAATATTTTTGTGGGACAATGTGAGATAAGACATATATCAAATGTAATATATTTTTGTAGTTATTAAAATTATGTTACTAATTACTGGCCACTGACGAGGACAAACGCTTTGTTCCTCGACATAATGTGCATTGCACGTAAACACTCTTGCCTTTTATTTCAAGTAATGAAAAGTAAAGGCTGTATTTCCAATGTGAAAGCGCAGTGCTGGGCTGACCACTCGCCATCGCTGTGTCTTCCGATTGAAAGAGCGCGCAGTAGGCATGGCCTACCTACGTATGTTGTCCAAATCTACTCTGATTGGCTTACTGTGCCGTTGTCTCGTGTCTCCCCGCCCCACACGAAAGCAGAGTAAAGAAAGGCTGAACGAGCAGCATGCCAGATGAGAACAGCTTTAATAAAGTAACGCATAGTATTTTATTGTAAGTAACGGGAACGGCGTTATAACGATGTAAAAAGTAATTAGTTAAATTACTCGTTACTAAAAAAAGTAATGCCGTTAGTAACGCCGTTTATTTCTAACGCCGTTATTCCCATCACTGCCATTAGTGCCTTAATTATCATATACACTACTGATTCTTATTTGTATACATTGTATCACCATTTATACTGAAGTATTCCTTGGCTGCTATTGTTGCTATATCTGATCAGTATTAGTTTGCTAATTCATGTCAGCTATTTCAATAAATGGTATCTTTGGAATAAACTGTGTCCTGTTTATTGCTACAACATCCACTGAATGCCAACCTCTGCCAAACAAGTATTCTAATTGCCTTCACCCATTTGGTTGCTATATGGATGTTATAGATCTAGAGTAAACATATTACATTAGAGCTACAATACTCAACTAGACTGCATTTCCGCAGAGAAAATGCAAAGTGTGCTTGCTGAGCTGTAGCAGAACAGCTATCATGCTAGCATAGGGTGACCAGATTTCCCTAGTCTGAAACCAGGACACTTTTGCGTGCGACCATGCTCGTGCACGCACACCTTTTTTTTTACGCAAACGTGACACTCAGAGAGGTGCTCTTATCATTTTGTTGAAGCTCACATTTATCAACATCTCACATGAAATAAAACAAACAGGCATTTTGTTATCTAGTAGCATAGTGGTATACAGATCAGTTAAATTATGGTCAGACAACAGATTTTGTAATGGCTGAGAATAGGCCAGGCTATGTCCACAGGCCAAATTTAAACTGATTTATTTCACCTGTTTGTGAGAACACCAAGAAGAATGCATATGCACATGTAGGCTATATCTCTAAAATTGTATGCACTATAGCATGAACTTAAAAAGTAGATATGTGACCTCAACATAGCCTAGGTCAGAATCAACCTTACTAACCATTCCCCACAACTGAATGAATAAAGCAAGAAGATGTGTACAAAAGTGAACACTTTAATGGAAGGTGCAACAAGCTGTTCAACACAGCAATATGGCCAAACTGTCAGAATGGTATGTTAAACAGAAACAAAAAAGAGACAAGTGATTTGAGAATATATACTACGGAAGCCGAGAGAGGATATAATCCTTTTTTTTTATTCACCTTGTTATCCCGAGATAACGACATAATTAATTCAGGATCTCGAGAAAACAACACAACTAATTCGAGATCTTGAAAAAACAAAACCGTTATTTCATGATCTTGAGTAAACAGCTGAGAAATGGTTCATTCAGGTGCGCCAAGAGACTTGTGATGTGCTGACTTTGGGGCTATTTCTCATTCTGTATAGACGCAACTTTGGTCATTAGAATGTCTGGAATAATCGATCACCTAATAAGGCAATATTTTGATCAGAGGTTGACACAGAGAGAGATTGCATTAAGTCTTTTAATAAGGGATAATTTCAAAATTAGTCCGCGGCACCTCCGCAGAAGACTGGCCCGGCTTCGTCTCTACCAACGGAGATACAGTGATCCAGCTGAGATCATGAAATAATTGCTTTGTTATCTCGAGATCTCGGAATAACGGTTTTGTTTTCTCGAGATCTCGAATTAGTTGTGTTGTTTTCTCGAGATCCTGAATTAATTATGTCGTTATCTCGGGATAACAAGGTGAATAAAAAAAAGATTATATGAAGGGCCTCTCGCAGCTTCAGCAGTAAAGGAGGAAAGGGGCGACAGCCCGAGGAAAGCCCCCACAGGAGCACACAGCATTTGCAGCATAGGCTACCCAACTCAGTACAAGAACAAAACACTTACAGTGTGTGCAGTAGGCTTCGTGCGCATTGTTCTGCACCTCTCGGAGGAAGGGGTAGGTGCCCTGTAAATCTTTGGAAAAGGTACATTTTCTTTTTGGCATAATTGCTGCGGCATTACTGCTGCTAGCTGCTAGACAAAGAACATTCGCGCCAGTTAAGGTTTATTTTATTGTTGCATGGCAACACGTTCTGTTGTCTGGAATAATGTGGCTAAATAACCACACATGCCACAGGGCCAGGGGGCAGTAACCAGGAAAGTTTGCGATTCCTGTCAATTCATCAAAACAGTAAATGCAGACATTTCTCCGCTAATGATTCCCACGCTGCTCAGTCGCAAACGTCGCGAGTGGCGAAAACCGGGACATATCCGTGTCCCGACAGACTTTTGTCAGGACTCGGGACACACAACCCCAAATCGGGACTGCCCCGGTAAAACCGGGACGTCTGGTCACCCTATGCTAGCATGCTAAAAGCTAGCATGCCAACATGCTAATGCCAACATGCTAACAACTAGCATGCTAACAGTTAGCATACTAACATGATAACAGCATACTAACATGCTAAAAGCTAGCATGTTAACATGTTAATGCTAACATGCTAATAGATAACATGCTAACAGCTAGCATTCTAACATGCTAATGATTAGCATGCTATTTGTTAAAATTCTAACACTTTAAGGCTAATATGCTGACAGCTATCATGCTAACAGCTAACAGGCTAACATGCTAATGGCTAGTATGTTAACTTTTAGCATGCTAACATGCTGAGGGTGACATGCTAACAGCTAACATGCTAACAGTTAGCATGCTAACATGTTCAGGCAAACTTGCTAACAGCAAATATGTGAACTCTGCATGCTACCATGCTAATCCTAACATGTTAACAGCTCTCATGATAACATGCTAATGGTGAACATGCTAACAACTCGCGAGCTAACAGCAGGCATGATATCATAATGGGTAACATGCTAACAGCTAGCATGGTAACACGTGAATGCTTATATGTTAATTGCTATCGTGTGTGCGTGTAAGTATTCCTAATAAAGTGGCCATTGAGTTGAAGTTGATTTGCTGTCAAAGTCTCAAATGAGCAGATCCTTGCCAAATGCATCATCACCTATGGGGGAAGGGAGGAATGACTCAGTCAAGCTTCCATTGATTAGCGGCAAAATGGAGAAAAAATGGATGGATGAAAGCAAGACAAAGATGAGTGCGGGTCAGAACCAATATTATGTGTGTGATGGGTGATTTGGCCTGAGGTGCCATATGAAGTTTGGTGGATGTGTGGTGAAGTGTTACTGAGCAAAACTCCATTCATTTGAATGGGGCCAAAAATCAATGGAAGCCTATGGAGGTAAAAAGAGATGCGTGAAAACCAAGGAAAAGACGAGTGCAGGTCTCAGATGAGGGGATGGATCTGTGCGGGGACTTGGCCTGAGGCATCAAGTGAAGTTTCTTGAAGTTTGGTCACTTGGTTAAAAAAATTGATGGAGAGTGAAAGTTTTTCTCCTGAAACACCATTCATTTTCAATGGGGCCAAAAATCAATGCAAGCCTATGGAGGAAAAAGGGATGAGCAAAAAGAAAGGAAAAATATGAGTGCAGGTCAGAACCAATTGCATGTATGTATCAGGGGAGTTGGCTTTAGGATCAACATGCCCATTCTCTTGTTCTTGTTGTTTTTCTTTTGATTTTTTCCCATAGAGAATGAATAGGGCACATGAATCGAATCGTCCTATTCGGACACGCTCCATCGCAGATGCATCAAACCTCATGTGATACTTCAGGCCAACTCCCCCGACACATACATGCAATCGGTTCTGATCTGCACTCATTTTTCCTTTCTTTTTGCTCATCCCTTTTTCCTCCATAGGCTTGCATTGATTTTTGGCCCCAATGAAAATGAATGGTGTTTCAGGAGAAAAACTTTCACTCTACATCAATTTTTTTAACCAAGTGACCAAACTTCAAGAAACTTCACTTGATGCCTCAGGCCAAGTCCCCGCACAGATCCATCCCCTCATCTGAGACCTGCACTCGTCTTTTCCATGGTTTTCATGCATCTCTTTTTACCTCCATAGGCTTCCATTGATTTTTGGCCCCATTCAAATGAATGGAGTTTTGCTCAGTAACACTTCACCACACATCCACCAAACTTCATATGGCACCTCAGGCCAAATCACCCATAACACACATGACATCGGTTCTGACCCGCACTCGTCTTTGTCTTGCTTTCATCCGTCCATTTTTTCTCCATTTTGCCGCTAATCAGTGGAAGCTTGACTAAGTCATTCCTCCCTTCCCCCATAGCACGGGCGATTGCTCTAAGACAACGAGGGAGGCTCAGTCTCCTCTAAAAATGACGAATATCGTATAGGATGAATTGCGCTAGGCTTATGTTATAGCCGACCTTATAACATTGCTATTTCAGATTCAGAATCATAGAAATATATGTGCTCAACCCAACTACAGTGCAAAATCATTCTGTTATAACTTTCCCAAGTTCGCCGAATGTGAGCGTGAGTTTTTCCCCCTCGTGACCACGCGATGCAGCCCAGCCTCAGTGCACTTCAATGGCATTTGGGAGCTATGCGCTTGTCAATCTCAAAATGCAAGACGGTGATTGGACAAATACTGCGAAAATGCCTGCCCACAGAGTCTCACGGACTTCCAGCCTCAGTGGACTTCAGTGGCATTTGGGAGCTATGCGCTTGTCAATCTCAAAATGCAAGACGGTTATTGGACAAATATTGCGAAAATGCCCGCCCACGGACTCCGAGCCTCACAGTGGGAGGGACATGGCAGTTTCCGCGAGGAGACTGGTGATTGGTGAAAGCGGCCGGATATTTTCTTTGATTGACAGCTCGTTTCAACTATAGACAGGCAGCGGTGAATCTCAGTTCAGTCCCATGCGGATTCGCAAGTGCTGTGGTGTATTGTAAGAGATCAGCTTACATTTCGATTTCATTCATTACATACGGTTTCTACCAGCTTTTTTAGTTTGTATATATTTTCATTGTAAATAAAGTGTAAATATAGTGTTGTCAAGTTTGCTATCTTAGTTCCAGAAATTTTGTTTATTTGAGTGACTGAACTTGAACTTGAGGGGGCTAGTCAGCTAGCAAGAAAGCTGCGCACGGATGCCAAGCATTGCTGATTTAATTTTGGCGAAGCCATTTGCCAGTCTTCCTTTCGAGGAAAAAATTAAAATTAAAGAGCAGGGTAGACCAACGCCTCAAATTGACTTGGTGAAAAAGGTAGGGAATAATACTCGTTCCTTTCAGCTCTCCTGGTACGAGAAAGTGAATTGGCTAACAGCAAGTGACCCACATCAACAACAGTAAATAGGCTACTTTAGTAATATGTCATGGATGGACCA
Source organism: Neoarius graeffei (assembly GCF_027579695.1). Lineage (NCBI taxonomy): Eukaryota > Metazoa > Chordata > Actinopteri > Siluriformes > Ariidae > Neoarius > Neoarius graeffei. The sequence continues at coordinate 63,392,979 of NC_083572.1, forward strand.
AAAATATAGAATCTATTTAAAATGTTTATGCTGAGTATATTATATTGGAATATATATTTCTCTGGATATGAATTAAACACAGCTACAATTTGGAAAACATTTTTAAACAAAAACACAGCCGAGAACATTTCACACTACAGACCTGGATTAAAAGTGAAGGGTTATCAAAATTGTCAATAAAACATTTCTCAGTCAAAATAAGTAAAATATAGGGAAAGTGTCATTGAATGAAATGTTTGGCTCCCCAAGGTCAGTGCTTGTGCCTATTCCAGAACACACTGCTATTACTGCTGAGGTTCCTGACAAAGAGCTGCTTTCAATAATGATCAATTTTTAAACAACATGCCACAATTTTAAAATATAAAATGTTAAAATATACCCCCCCCAACACCACCATCATGTATATTGGACAGTAGGCTAATGGGCCAAAAGAACCTGTTATTTCACAGTTTGTGACCCTGCCAACAATCAGCCAGATCACAGGCAAGAGTATGGGCAAAATTGATGTGTTTTTTCTTTTAAAATCTGGAAATATCGTAACCGACCAGCCTCCCCTGTTTGAAAGACTACCAGCCGCCACTGCCCCATAGGTGATGATGCATTTGGCAAGGATCTGCTCATTTGAGACTTTGACAGCAAATCAACTTCAACTCAATGGCCACTTTATTAGGAATACTTACACGCACACACGATAGCAATTAACATATAAGCATTCACGTGTTACCATGCTAGCTGTTAGCATGTTACCCATTATGATATCATGCCTGCTGTTAGCTCACGAGTTGTTAGCATGTTCACCATTAGCATGTTATCATGAGAGCTGTTAACATGTTAGGATTAGCATGGTAGCATGCAGAGTTCACATATTTGCTGTTAGCGAATTCGCCTGAGCATGTTAGCATGCTAACTGTTAGCATGTTAGCTGTTAGCATGTCACCCTCACCATGTTAGCATGCTAAAAGTTAACATACTAGCCATTAGCATGTTAGCTGTTAGCATGATAACTGTCAGCATATTAGCCTTAAAGTGTTAGAATTTTAACAAATAGCATGTTAATCATTAGCATGTTAGAATGCTAGCTGTTAGCATGTTATCTGTTAGCATGTTAGCATTAACATTAATATGCTAGCTGTTAGCATGTTAGTATGCTAACTGTTAGTATGTTAGTTGTTAGCATGTTGGCATGATAGCTTTTAGTATGCTAGCATGATAGCTGTTTTGCTACAGCTCAGCAAGCACACTTTGCATTTTCTCTGCAGAAATGCAGTCTAGTTTTAAAGTGCTGATGACACGTTTTTGACATCTTTGGCGATGTTTTATAACATAAAAAGTAATTCCCGATGATCCATATATTAATTCACGAAGGCGCCTATTTTACAAGTTATGATAAAAAACGCGGCTATTTGGGCAAATTTGACGGGGCTGCAGCACCCAGGAGACGAAGGAGGAGGAGCTATATGACGTCAGCGAAAGAACCTTCCTCCTAACTTACCAGTTTGTTGTTGAAGCGGCAGGTGTTCAGTTTATCATTATTAGTATTTTTATTATACATTATTATATATATATATATATATATATATATATATATATATATATATATATATATATATATATATAGTTATTATGCCTTCGTGTTGTGTTGCCGGCTTTTGCTCCAAAACCCACAAGGATGGGGTAAGTTTATTCAAGTTTCCCAGAGATCCCAAGCTGCATGCGAAGTGGGTGAAGCAAGTCAGGCGCACTCGTGACAAGTGGGAGCCCTCACCAACATCCGTCCTGTGCTCTGAACACTTCGATTTGGATTGTTTTGACACCCTTCCCAGCTTAAAAGAATCTCTTGGGTGTGCAGTTCAGCACAAACGTGTGTTACTACCATCAGCAGTGCCTACACAGTGTTGCCAGATTGGGAGGTTTCCCGCCCAGTTGGGCAGTTTCAAGTGCATTTTGGTGGGTTTTGAACATATTTTGGGCTGGAGAACGTCAGCAGTATCTGTTGCCAGATACTGCTGAAGTTTTACAGCCCAAAATATGTTCAAAACCCACCAAAATGCACTTGAAACCACCCAACTGGGCGGGAAACCTCCCAATCTGGCAACACTGCCAGTATTCCGGAGGGGGTCTTCTAGTAGCTATGCCGGATCCAAAGACAGTCCTTCTGTCAGAACATGTGTTGTGAAACGACATAAGATAAAGGTACGTAGAGCTATAGATTCTACATGATAATCATAAATGTAACCATAAAGTCGGCGTGATATCAGTCATGTATTTGCTTGTGAAAGCTTGTGGCTTTCATGTAACTGCCACCTAGCAACGAGAGGCAAAGGGTAAAGAGGGTAGGCTATCATAGATTCTATTCGGAAGAGATCAACACAATTCTAGACTCCCAGAAGAGGAAGAGCTAGCACTAGAGAGTTCACCGGCGTTTTCATGTGCCATTTCCATTGAGTAGAACCAGAGTAGAACAGCCAGTGAACCGCAGCATGTTCTTCCGCTGACGTCACAACATGGCCGTGAGCCACGGACCCAGTTTTCTTGCGCTGTGCAATTAAAAGTTGGATATTCGCGTAACAACAGCTTCTTTTCACGTAATTATAACAGAAATCTAACACTATGGGTGGTAAAAGAGAGCAACTGGACTTGCTTGAAAATTCTTGAAGACGTTTCACCTCTCATCCGAAAGGCTTCTTCAGTTCTTCTTCAGAACTGAAGAAGCCTTTCGGATGAGAGGTGAAATGTCTTCAAGAATTTTCAAGCAAGTCCAGTTGCTCTCTTTTACCACCCATAGTTACTATGACCTGGATGACTGAGAATATTCACAGACAAGAAATCTAACACGTTTGCCATGTTGTATAGTTTATTTAAGAAATTGCATAGAGTCATTTTCGTGTCATCAGCCCTTTAAGGGTAGGTTTATTTTAACAGTGAGAGATAGAATATCAAAAAGAAAATCCAGAAAATCACATTTTATAAAATATTTAAATTGATTTGCATTTCGTTGAGTGAAATAAGTATTTGATCCCCTACCAACCATTAAAAGTTCTGGCTCCTACAGACCAGTTAGACACTCCTAATCAACTCGTTACCTGCATTAAAGACAGCTGTCTTAAATTGACACCTGTATAAAAGACACCTGTCCACAGAATCAATCAATCAATCAATCAATTAGACTCCAACCTCTCCAGCATGGGCAAGACCAAAGAGCTGTCTAAGGATGTCAGGGACAAGATTGTAGAGCTGCACAAGGCTGGACTGGGCTAGCCTGGGCCCGCCCATCGTAAGTGTGACGCAACACGAGGGCCTGTTGTGAGCTTAGTCTGGCAAGGCAAGCTATCTCCAGCTCTTCCAAGCTCCCAAAAAATCTGGAGCCAATCAACTTTGAGCATCTCCAATGGCCCTGGGTAGAGGCGTGTTCAAGGCAGTGACGTAGTAGAACTGCGACCGGAAGCCATAAATTGTTTACAGAATCTATGCCAGAACCGCTTCATTCACTAGAAACATTATGAACATGGAGCAGCGGCAAGCCTTTGACACAGCGAGAGATGCTGTATTGAAAGCATTCAACGGGAAGTTCTCATTGAAAACGGAGCAAAGAGCAGCCCTGGAGGTATTTATCTTCTTCCTGTTACTCAAGCAGTTTCCGTCGCGTCACATATGTCAGAGGAAAGAGTGATGTGATTGGTTTAAGCTTCGTCACGGCCTTTTCTGGCTTCGACCAGTAGCAAACTGAGGCATTTCAGGGAGGCGGGTCAACCACGCCTTTGGGAAACAGTTGGGCTTAATATCTTTGCCAGACCAAATGCTCGCAGAGCTTTGAAGTCACGTTAGCCAGACTAGGACTGGGCTACAAAACCATAAGCAAGAAGCTGGGTGAGAAGGAGACAACTGTTGGTGCAATAGTTCAAAAATGGAAGAAATACAAAATGACCATCAATCGAACCCAGTCTGGGGCCCCACGCAAGATCTCACCTCATGGGGTATCAAGGATCACGAGAAAGGTGAGAGATCAGCCTAGAACTATACAGGAGGAGCTTGTGAATGATTTTAAGGCAGCTGGGACCATAGTCACCAAGAAAACCATTGGTAACACATTACGCCGTAATGGATTAAAATCCTGCAGTGCCCGCAAGGTCCCCCTGCTCAAGAAGGCACATGTGCAGGCCTGTCTGAAGTTTGCCAATGAACACCTGAATGATTCTGAGAGTGACTGGGAGAAGGTGCTGTGGTCAGATGAGACCAAAATCGAGCTCTTTGGCATTAACTCAACTCACCGTGTTTGGAGGAAGAAAAATGCTGACTATGACCTGAAGAACACTATCCCCACTGTCAAGCATGGAGGTGGAAACATTATGCTTTGGGGATGTTTCTCTGCTAAGGGCACAGGACTACTTCACCGCATCAACGGAAGAATGGATGCGGCCATGTACCGTAAAATCCTGAGTGACAACCTCCTTCCCTCTGCCAGGACACTGAAAATGGGTCATGGATGGGTCTTCCAGCACGACAATGACCCAAAACATACAGCCAAGGCAACAAAGGAGTGGCTCAAGAAGAAGCACATTAAGGTCATGGAGTGTCCTAGCCAGTCTCCGGACCTTAATCCCATAGAAAACCTATGGAGGGAGCTGAAGCTCCAAGTTGCGAAGCAACAGCCTCAAAACCTTAATGATCTAGAGATGATCTGCAAAGAGGAGTGGACCAAAATTTCCTCCTGACGTGCGCAAACCTGGTCATCAACTACAAGAAACGTCTGACCGCTGTGCTTGCCAACAAGGGTTTTGCCACCAAATACTAAGTCTTGTTTGCTAGAGGGTTCAAATACTTATTTCACACAAAGAAATGCAAATCAGTTTACATCTTTTATATGAAGTTCTCATCTCATCTCATTATCTCTAGCCACTCTATCCTGTTCTACAGGGTCGCAGGCAAGCTGGAGCCTATCCCAGCTGACTACGGGCGAAAGGCGGGGTACACCCTGGACAAGTCGCCAGATCATCACAGGGCTGACACATAGACAAACAACCATTCACACTCACATTCACACCTACGGTCAATTTAGAGTCACCAGTTAGCCTAACCTGCATGTCTTTGGACTGTGGGGGAAACCGGAGCACCCGGAGGAAACCCACGCGGACACGGGGAGAACATGTAAACTCCACACAGAAAGGCCCTCGCCGGCCACGGGGCTCGAACCCGGACCTTCTTACTGTGAGGCGAGAGCGCTAACCACTACACCACCGTGCCGCCCTTATATGAAGTTATTTTCTGGATTTTCTTTTTGATGTTTTGTCTCTCACAGTTAAAATAAACCTACCATTAAAATTATAGAATGTTCATTTCTTTGTCAGTAGACAAACTTACAAAATCAGCAAGGGATCAAATAATTATTTCCTCCACTGTATGAGACTGATCTCTTTTTACATGAAACTGATTTGATAAGCCTATTTCACCTACCGGACCATGAGTTAAGGGAAAGGGCATTGAGCATGACTCAAGCGTGTGCTCTGTGCTTGTCGAACTGAAGTGCTATCATACATGCTAGTTTCTCTGCACGCCCACATCACTGATCCATGCTCATGAATACCTTTGTGTCCATGCAAATCACTTCAGCTTGTCCTCATTTCTAATGACTATGTTCACTGTTAATTTTGTGCACACTCTGATCTGCCAACCTCACACTATCAACTGAATATACTGTTTAAATGCTATAAGTTGTTTTATCAGCTTACTTGTATTGCAGAAAGATGCTGTAGTAACTCTTTTTGATTTCTTCACAGAGCAGTTTGTTTTGCTAAAAAGTATGTTTTGCTTTGATTGACATAATTAATTGTGAACTACATCCAGACACAGGCTTACGTGACATAGTATCACATGGTATCAGGTGTTGATATCTGAACATTTTTTATACAAATATGAATAAATGAGTATGAATAAATGGCATAGGACTGATGCTTGATACAATTATCAACATCGATGCATCAAGTTCTGACACTGAGTAACATGTTGTAACTGACCAGGGTGCAATAGATGATGCAGACGACACCTATGGCCACCACCACTCCCCAAAGGTTCAGGCCAGTAACTACAATACAAGCAAAGAGCACTTTAGAAAACATACTCTATATCAGAACCTCAAGACCTATTTAGAATGGATGCTTTAGCCTTAATATTTTTTACATTGACTTAATATTTTTATTTTTACATAAGTAATTTTTATATGTAACTATGTGATTCAAAACTTGAGTAATGATCAAATACTTGGTATATTTCTGGCATTTGGATGTTGTATGTCTGTGGAGATAAACACCTTTGTTCTTATCAGCAAGTACATATTTATCTTTTTTGCACAGGTATCATTCCTGATAGCTCTGTGAGAGTGTAGTCGTTATATAAACTAATAAAATTCCTTTTCGCAATTTGAAAATTATACAAATCTTATTAAATGTAAAATATTCTTGGACATTGTCATTTGAAACAAGACTTACTCTGACTGAGGGCAAGCGCTGGGGCATAGATCACCATGCCTGTGTACAAAACCTTGTAGACAGAGAAACAGACATTAGGTAATTAGCCACTGACCTGCTGGGTTTTCATTTAAGACCATTTTTCATTTATGACGGTATCCATTACTTTGGATAGCAGTGCATCAGGTAATTACATTATGGAAAAACAATGTGCGCACATGGCTTTTCCACTGCAATACAAACAATTTAGGTTATTAAAATGCATGAAAGTGTTAGCCATAAATAAATGAAAACTAAACTCACTGTCTGGATTATGTATAAAGCTGTTCCAATCACTCGAATAGCCTTATTGAAGCGTAGCTCCAAGTACTGAAAAGAAAATGGTTTTAAAATCATTTATAAAGACAAACTTTTTTTTTTAATTTGGTTCCTACACTGTCAACAATTTGTATATCTCATCTCATTATCTCTAGCCGCTTTATCCTTCTACAGGGTCGCAGGCAAGCTGGAACCTATCCCAGCTGACTACGGGCGAAAGGCAGGGTACACCCTGGACAAGTCGCCAGGTCATCACAGGGCTGATACATAGACACAGACAACCATTCACACTCACATTCACACCTACGGTCAATCTAGAGTCACCAGTTAACCTAACCTGCATGTCTTTGGACTGTGGGGGAAACCGGAGCACCCGGAGGAAACCCACGCGGACACGGGGAGAACATGCAAACTCCACACAGAAAGGCCCTCGCCAGCCCCGGGGCTCGAACCCAGGACCTTCTTGCTGTGAGGCGACAGCGCTAACCACTACACCACCGTGCCGCCCCCAATTTGTATATTTATGTCATAAATAGAATAATCTAAGGTAAAATGGAATAATGTAAGATATTATTTTTATATATGCTATGAAAACCTAGGGCATTGAATATTCTATTTTAAAAAATACAGGAGACTATGAAACAACTTGATTTAGAAAAGCACAATTTTAACATAATATTGTAGAATTTTACTATTATGGTAATTTTATTCCCCTACATTTCTTTTTGACCCAAAAGGGATCTGAAAACAAAATTAATGTTACTTGTGACTTAACTACCCCAAAAGGTTTTGGGCTTCCCTGTTTTTGGCTGTGTGTTCACTTCTACATACATTTTCCCTATTTGGCTAGTTCTCTTACCTCATATATACTTGTGATGCTGAGTCGATAGAAGAGAGGCACAAATATCTCTGCAGTGATGATGGACATGATGGTGTAGGAAAAGGCAAAGAGCCAGAAAGCTGTGCCATATCTGTAGGCCTCTGCAGGAGTGCCAATTACTGTGATCCCAGACATGAAGCTGGCCGTGAGGGACATGGCGACTGGCACTGCTGTCATCTGACGGCCTCCCAGCAAGAACTCAGCACTGCTGTTATCCTTACGGCTTCGGAAAGATTGAAAGAGCCCAATGCCAGCAGTTCCCAAGACCATACTGGCAAACACCACATAGTCCCAGACTGAGAATGTAGCTGTTGGACCTCCACCGCCAGCCATGGTTTCTAATGACACAACAAAGTCACGCGTTCATGCCACTGTCAAAAAATCAAACAGCTCTTTTTAGCCTTCTATACACAATCCCAGTGTTACATGTTACAGATTTGCCTGGCGCTTTTTGTTGGTCTTCTGTAAAGTTAGATTTTAATAGACATCGTCGGTTTCTACAAAGTCTATGCAATAAAGATCAGCAAAGTAATACTTGTTCAGTGAATGCAAGTGGTTTTCCTCTCTGGCTTGGCTAGATTCTCTTTGTGGGCAAATTTATCTGAAGCGACTCCCCATGTTCATGTCGACGAAATGATCAGGGAGCTGCCCCACTGGCAAAAACTGATAAGAAGTAACATACTGTCCATCAGAAATAAAACAGAGACAAATGCGAGTTAATGATCACTTGAAGCAACAGATTTCCTTGTCACACACTGCTCTGTTCAATTATTAAATGAAGCTTTTATAGCCAGGTTTATAAAATGGGTTTGGCTAACACAGAGGATGGTATAACAAGCTCAGCACAATGTTCAAAAGATAACTTTTTTTTTGTGTGTGTGTGTGTGTGTGTGTGTGTGTGTGTGTGTGTGTGTGTGTGTGTGTGGAGAGAGAGAGAGAGAGAGAGAGAGAGAGAGAACTTGCTTGATACCCAACTGTACAGACTGCTCTTTCTGTGACTCATAAACCATAAAAAGTCTGCTGAATTTCACCTTTTTTAATGTTTTATGCATATGTTAAGATAAGGATTAATAGGCAGGTCAACATCAGCCATTAATTACCACTAATGATCAGAATTAGATATGTATAATATACATTATATACAAGATTATACAATAGAATATTACAGTTGAAGTATATGCTTCTGAAACTGGAGTCAGAAGAGTCCTGTCCCAGCGCTTCAGGGAGAAATTCAAGCTGCGCCCTGTGGCGTTCTTCTCAAGGAAACTTACACCAAATGAACAGAACTATGACATTGGGAACAGAGAACTGTTGGTGATTAAGTTGGCCTTGGAGGAATGAAAACATTGACTTGAGGGACTGAACATCCATTTGTCATTTTCACTGACCACAAGAGTCTTGAATATCTCAAGGCAGCTAAGCATCTGAACCCACAACAGGCATGTTGGGCAGGTTTTTTTTGTTGTTGTTCTGTTTTGTTTTTTTTAACCAGATTCCAATTCACCATCGCATACCATCCTGGTTCCCAGAATACTAAAGCTGACACTCTGTCCTGAATTCATGCCTCTACAACAATCAACCCAGAGTCCACATCCATCCTGCTCCCCAAGTGCTTTGTGAATGCTCTCTCCTAGGACATTGACAAGGAACTGGCCCAGAACCAACCACACAACCCGCCTGAAACCTGTCCTCCAGGTCTCACATTCGTTCCATCACAGTACAGAGGTCATCTGATCATGTGGGCATATTTGCCTCCTGCCATGGGACACCCAAATAGCCAACGCACTTATCAACTTATCAGGACAAAGTATTGGTGGGAGAACATGAGATCTGACATCAACCAGTTCATATCTTACTGTTCTGTTTGTGCACAAACCAAGGTGCCCCAAGCTCCACCCACTAGTAAACTCCTGCCACTACCCCCACCCCAGAGATCATGGTCACACCTGGCTATCAACTTCATCACAGATCTACCCAAATCACAAGATAACACAGTAATCATGGTAGTTATAGATCAGTTTTCCAAAGCACTGAAACTATCCCCTTGCCTGGCCTACCCACAGCCCTCAAAACAGTGGAACTCATATTCAACCATGTCTTCAGGTACTACGAGATCCCCGAGGACATACTGTGTGATCAGGGACCCCAGTTCTCATCTAGGTTATTGGGCTAGATTCATGGACAAACTTGGAGTATCTGTAAGTCTGACTTCTGGGCACCATCCGCAGTCAAGTGGCCAAGTAGAATGCGCCAATCAGGAGATTGGGTGTTTCCTGAGGGTGCCCATATGCAAATGTAATACAACCCGATTCCAAAAAAGTTGGGACAAAGTACAAATTGGAAATAAAAATGGAATGCAATGATGTGGAAGTTTCAAAATTCCATATTTTATCCAGAATAGAACATAGATGACATATCAAATGTTTAAACTGAGAAAATATATCATTTAAAGAGAAAAATTAGGTGATTTTAAATTTCATGACAACAACATATCTCAAAAAAGTTGGGACAAGGCCATGTTTACCACTGTGAGACATCCCCTTTTCTCTTTACAACAGTCTGTAAACGTCTGGAGACTGAGGAGACAAGTTGCTCAAGTTTAGGGATAGGAATGTTAACCCATTCTTGTCTAATGTAGGATTCTAGTTGCTCAACTGTCTTAGGTCTTTTTTGTCATATCTTCTGTTTTATAATACGCCAAATGTTTTCTATGGGTGAAAGATCTGGACTGGAGGCTGGTCAGTTCAGTACCCGGACCCTTCTTCTACGCAGCCATGATGCTGTAATTGATGCAGTATGTGGTTTGGCATTGTCATGTTGGAAAATGCAAGGTCTTCCCTGAAAGGGATGTCGTTTGGATGGGAGCATATGTTGCTCTAGAACCTGGATATACTTTTCAGCATTGATGGTGTCTTTCCAGATGTGTAAGCTGCCCATGCCACATGCACTAATGCAACCCCATATCATCAGAGATGCAGGCTTCTGAACTGAGCACTGATAACAACTTGGGTCGTCCTTCTCCTCTTTAGTCCGAATGACACGGCGTCCCTGATTTCCATAAAGAACTTCAAATTTTGATTCGTCTGACCACAGAACAGTTTTCCACTTTGCCACAGTCCATTTTAAATGAGCCTTGGCTCAGAGAAGACGTCTCCACTCCTGGATCATGTTTAGATACGGCTTCTTCTTTGAACTATAGAGTTTTAGCTGGCAATGGCGGATGGCACGGTGAATTGTGTTCACAGATAATGTTCTTTGGATATATTCCTGAGCCCATTTTGTGATTTCCAATACAGAAGCATGCCTGTATGTGATGCAGTGCTGTCTAAGGGCCCGAAGATCACGGGCACCCAGTATGGTTTTCCGGCCTTGACCCTTACGCACAGAGATTCTTCCAGATTCTCTGACTCTTTTGATGATATTATGCACTGTAGATGATGATATGTTCAAACTCTTTGCAATTTTACACTGTCAAACTCCTTTCTGATATTGCTCCACTATTTGTTGGCGCAGAATTAGGGGGATTGGTGATCCTCTTCCCATCTTTACTTCTGAGAGCCGCTGCCACTCCAAGATGCTCTTTTTATACCCAGTCATGACCTATTGCCAATTGACCTAATGAGTTGCATTTTGGTCCTCCAGCTGTTCCTTTTCTGTACCTTTAACTTTTCCAGTCTCTTATTGCCCCTGTCCTAACTTTTTTGAGATGTGTTGCTGTCATGAAATTTCAAATGAGCCAATATTTGGCATGAAATTTCAAAATGTCTCACTTTCGACATTTGATATGTTGTCTATGTTCTATTGTGAATACAATATCAGTTTTTGAGATTTGTAAATTATTGTATTCCGTTTTTATTTACAATTTGTACTTTGTCCCAACTTTTTTGGAATTGGTGTTGTATATGTACATATGTTGAATTTCCATATCTGAAATATATGTACTTCAGGAGGTAAAAACATACATACTGTATGAATATAAAACATATATAAAACCTATTAGAAATTGGAACAATTTCATATAGTGACATACAAGGGTAAGTCAAAAAGTTCGAAGACAAATTGAAAAAAAATCTTTATTTATGAAAATAACAAAGCTATTTCTCTACATATCCTCCATTTAAGTCTTAACACTTCTGCAAGCGGTGTTTCCATCAGAGAATTCCTTCTTTGTAGAATTCTGGGGGATGTCTTTCACACCTTTTGAAATTATAACATCTGTCTTAGAACTTTATGACTTACCCTCGTATGTCTAGCCCATACAAATATGGTTTTATATGGCTGCCACATATAACACCATATAAAAAATCCTCATATATATATATATATTTTTAATACATATACATACTATGGGTATTTCATATATGTTATAAACTTATACCTTCATATATCTAGAGGATGTACAGTGGTGCCTGAAAGTTTGTGAACCCTTTAGAATTTTCTCTATTTCTGCATAAATATGACCTAAAACATCATCAGATTTTCACACAAGTCCTAAAAGTAGATAAAGAGAACCTAGTTAAACAAATGAGACAAAAATAGCATACTTGGTCATTTATTTATTGAGAAAAATGAATGCCACTATGAGTGGCAAAAGTATGTGAACCTTTGCTTTCAGTATCTGGTGTGACCCCCTTGTTCAGCAATAACTGCAACTAAACGTTTCCGGTAACTGTTGATCAGTCCTGCGCACCAGCTTGGAGGAATTTTAGCCCATTCCTCTGTACAGAACAGCTTCAACTCTTGGATGTTGGTGGGTTTCCTCATATGAACTGCTCGCTTCAGGTCCTTCCACAACATTTCCACTGGACTGAGGTCAGGACATTGACTTGGTCATTCCAGAACATTAACTTTATTCTTCTTTAACCATTCTTTGGTAGAACAACTTGTGTGCTTAGGGTCATTGTCTTGCTGCATGACCCACCTTCTCTTGAGATTCAGTTCATGGGCAGATGTCCTGACATTTTCCTTTAGAATTCGCTAGTATAATTCACAATTCATTGTTCCATCAATGACGGCAAGCCGTCCTGGCCCACATGCAGCAAAACTGGCCCAAACCATGATACTACCACCACCATGTTTCACAGATGGGATAAGGTTCTTATGCTGGAATGCAGTGTTTTCCTTTCTCCAAACATAACGCTTCTCATTTAAACCAAAAAGTTCTATTTTGGTCTCATCCATCCAAAAAATGTTTTTCCAATAGCCTTCTGGCTTGTCCACATGATCTTTAGCAAATTGCAGATGAGCAGCAATGTTCTTTTTGGAGAGCAGTGGCTTTCTCCTTGCAACCCTGCCATGCACACCATTGTTGTTCAGTGTTCTCCTGATGGTGGACTCATGAATATTAACATTAGCTAATGTGAGAGAGGCCTTCAGTTGCTTTGAAGTTACCCTGGGGTCCTTTGTAACCTTGCCGACTATTACACACCTTGCTCTTGGAGTGATCTTTGTTGGTCGACCACTCCTGAGGAGGATAACAATGGTCTTGAATTTCCTCCATTTGTACACAATCTGTCTGACTGTGGATTAGTAGAGTCCAAACTGTTTAGAGATGGTTTTGTAACCTTTTCCAGCCTGATGAGCATCAACAACGCTTTTTCTGAGTTCCTCAGAAATTTCCTTTGTTCCTGCCATGATACACTTCCACAAACATGTTGTGAAGATCAGACTTTGATAGAGCCCTGTTCTTTGAATAAAACAGGGTGCCCACTCACACCTGATTGTCATCCCACTGATTGAAAACAGCTGACTCTAATTTCAACTTCAAATTAACTGCTAATATTAGAGGTTCACATACTTTTGCCACTCACAGATATGTAATATTGGATCATTTTCCTCAATAAATAAATGACCAAGTATAATATTTTTGTCTCATTTGTTTAACTGGATTGTCTTTATGTACTTTTAGGACTTGTGTGAAAATCTGATGTTTTAGGTCATATTTATGCAGAAATATAGAAAATTCTAAAGGGCTCACAAACTTTCAAGCACCACTGTATGTGATAATATATCACCCTATAGGTAACATATATGGCAATATCACTCTTGATATTGGGCCATATATGTCATATATTACATTTCTGTATGGGTGTTCTGCTTAGAGAACACCAAAGACTGGTTCCAGTTTCTTCTATGGGCAGAGTATGCACAGAACTCACCCAAACACTCAGTCATGCAACTCACGTCCTTTCAGCGCATCCTGGGTTACCAACCCCCATCGTTCACATGGGATGACTCATCCACACACATCCTAGCGGTCGACGCCTGGTTCAAGAGAAGCAAACAGGTATGGGAGAGAGTTCACCAATGACTCAAGCAAATAGCCCATAGATATAAGCTGTAGGCGGACAAGCACAGAGGAGACACACCCATGCATACTCCATGGGACAGAATCTCAGTATCCACTAAAGACTTACGTAATCCCAGCACATGCAGGAAGCTCAGTGCCAGGTACATTAGTCCCTTCAAAGTCCTCCATCAAATCAATGAGGTTTCCTACAGATTGACACTACCACAACACTGCCGCCAATCACCCGCATTCCATGTTGCTGCTGCTGCATTGCCATAGTCCTCATAGAACCGTCGGCATTCTCTTGCATGCCTTTTCTCTGGCCACAGCCATTCCACCATCAGTCCACATCCTGATGTTATCAATCCATCCTGTTTTCCTTTGTCCTGGCCGGGCCTTCCCTTCTACTTCACCTTCTACTGTCACCTGAACTAGACTATCTGAACATCATTTCCAATGTCCATACATAGACAACTTCCTCTTCTTCAATTGGGCAGGCAGATCATCTCCCTCTGAAACTCCTTCCCTTTGGTGAATCCATGCATTGGTCTTTCTATCTTTCCAACTGACCTGCAGCATTCTACGCCATACCCACAGCTCAAATGACTCTTTCTTCTTCATATCACTCTGCTTTAATGTCCAACTTTCTGCACCATAGAGGGCTATACTCCAAACCAGAGATTTCACCAATTGTTTCTTCAGTTTCAGGCTGATCTCTTTTGCCTTCCACAATCCAATTAGCTGGCTGGTGGCATCTCTTGCAATTGCTAACCTAGCACAACTCTCTGGAGTTGAATCTCCGTCAATCCTTACCATTGAGCCAAGGTATTTGAAGCTATCTACCTGGTTGATTACATTTCCGCCAAGGAAGATTTGTTCTTTACTTCCATGGACCATAACATGAGTTTTGGCTGAGTTTATATGGAGACCAAAGGTGTGGCTGCATTTCTCCAATTCTGCTGCTTGCTTCTCCAGTTCTATCTTTGAGCGTGCAAGCAGTGTAGTGTCATCAGCATAACGTATATTCCATATTGCTCTTCCACCAACAATGCTACCCGATATTTCATCCAGTGTCCCTTTCACCTGTTGTATGATGGCTTCACCACAGGCATTAAAAAGCAAGGGGGACACAATGCAGCCTTGCCATACTCCTTGTTCAAATGGAAACTGGTCTGTGTGGCCATCTGCTACTCGGATGACTCCAGTAGATTTTGAGTATAGTCTCTCCAAAAGCCAAACCTGATGTTCAGGTGTGCCAAAATCCACGAGAGTTTTCCACAAGACCGCATGATTGACTGTGTCAAATGCCTTGCTATAGTCAACAAACATCAGCCATAGCTCTTGATCTTGCCTTTTCACTGTTTTCTCAATGATGTTACATAGGGTAAGAATTGCATCAGTTGTCCCTTTACCGGCAACAAAACCAAACTGCTCCTCAGCGATCTGAGGCATTACAAAGTGTGCTCACCTGCTACGTATAACTTCCATCAACACTTTAGATGCGTGGCACAACAGACTGATGGTTCAATGTTTGGAGCAGTCCTGCGTTCTGGGTACTTTTGGTAAGGCAATGATTTCAGATTGTGTCCAATCGCTTGGCCAATCACCAGTCTTCCAGATGTTATTATTTTTTTTCAGAGCTAGCACTACAGTGTCTCCTCCTGCCTTTATCATTTCTCCATACCGTAGATTCCATCCTGGCCAGCAGCTTTACCAACCTTTAATCTCTTTATGGCTGCTCTAATTTTGCTTGGTAGGACTTCAGGTTCCAGTAGCTCTGGTGGATGTTCATCAGGAGAGTGCCGTGGGGAGTCTGAGCTGAAGAGTTAAATGCCATACTCTGTCCACCTGTCTTTGATGTTATCAGCTTCATAAAGCATTTCACCATTCTTATCCTTGATACCAATGTCTGCCTGAGGGGATCTCTTCCCACTAATCTGCCTTATCAGCTGGTAGGTACATTTGGTATTACCAGACCTGAATGATTGATCTGCCTCATCACTTAGACCAGCCAGCCACTTCCGTTTTGCCTTACGGCATGCAGTTTTAACAGATTTACAGAGACTCCTATATTCTGCATCCTGAAAGTTGTTTATCTTGGCTTGACATCTTTGGAGAATCAAATCTTGGCATTCTTGGTCATCTATCCATGGCTTCTCAGTCTTTCTTACAACAAGACAATGTTCTTTTGTTGCTAAAGTTAGTACATCTGCCAATACTGGCCATGTGATATCCTTACCTTTTAGATGATCTTTGACACTGGATTCAAATGCAGCTGCCGTGGCTGGGTCTTTCAACTGTGCCAGATTTAGTTTGGGTTTCTTGGTAAGCAGCTTTTTATTGTTCCAACTGTGACCCGTCAATTTCATCCAAACTAATTGGTGGTCTGAACCACAATCAGCACTGCGTAATGCCCAGCTATCTTTGCATTCTCTTCTGTCACGTAGCCTGATGGCAATGAAGTCAATTTGGTTCTTCCATTGACCTCCAGGGGAGCACCATGTGTACAGCTGGTTCTTTCGATGTTGAAAACAGGTGTTCACAGCAATTAATCTGTTGTCACTGAGCCAGTCGAGAAGCAATTGCCCACGGTCATTACCTACTCCAACACCAAACTTTCCACTGGACGTGTTGACGATTTGTACCAATTTGGGCATTGAAGTCCCCCATTACCACAAGTCGATCTTTCTTTGGACATTCATCCACTACTTTTTGCAGCATTGCATATATGGAGAGCACCTCATCATCTTCTGCTTCAGATGTTGGCATGTAGATCTGGATGATTGTAATTGATTGCGGCTTTGCATTTAGCCGGATCACGATAATTCTGTCCGATGTTGGTTGGACTTTCAGCACATTTTTGATGATTTTTGGTGCTACAAGGAAACCCACACCACTTTGGTGAACTTTGCCATCTCCAACATAATAGAACATCCATCCATTTGTATTAACCTGACCTGATGACGTCCATCTGAATTCTGCCAGCCCTAGTACATCCAGTCTCAAATGTTCTGCCTCCATGCAAACCTGATGTAATTTACCACAGTTATTCACTGTATGAACATTCCATGTTGCAATATTCAGATATTGTTGATCTCTGCCAGAAGTTGCCTGAGAAGTATCAGATCCATGCCTCTCAAATGAGTTTAACCCTTTGATGCAAAACATGGGTTAAAAGTGACCCGGCTGAGTTTTTATCTTCTATATCTTTGCAATAAATTAATTCCATCATTCAGTATTCAAGGTATTCCTCAAATAACTTGTTTTTGATCATCATACATCCTTATTTTATTTTTTCCTTTCTTACTTTTTGAATAAAAACCCTTTTTGTATCAGTATCCTTCTAATGCACAACATGGGTCAAAAATGACCTGCATTCATTTTCCAGGTTATTTCATGTATGGCTGAGTGTTTCTATGATATACTTTTGAAATAAATTCATTTTGTCATTTACTTTTCCAAATATGCAGTAAATATCTTGTTTTTGTTTAGCACAAATCATCATTTTTATTTTTCCTTTCTTAAGTTATGAACAAGCACAGCTTTTGTAATTCTACATCAAGTTTACACACATGGGTCAGAAACAACCCGCATGCATTTACTACAGCGTTTGGTGGGAACTGTGAATTGTGCTTGTCAGACATTTCACAGCTCAGCACAGCGCCCTTTGCCCATCTAATACATGTAAGTAATGTTTTTCAATTGTTCTAACATTACCTTAGAAAAAAATTGATTATGTTTAGATTACCTTGAGAGTGAGTAGATTACTTGTCAGAAGTACAAGTAATTACTATTAGCTACCTGGCTGTTGACATATTCTACTTTAGTTAGCTAATTTTATTGTAGTTGGCTTAGCTAACTACATAGTTAATAAATAAATAACTGGCCCCATTCACTGCTAAAGTAATTACTTGAAACAAATTATTATTATAGTATTAAGACATTTAATTTTAAATCACACTTGGATGACCCATGTGTAGTAATATAAAAAGTATTTTTGTTCATAAAGTAGGAAATAAAAAATTAAATTAATGATTTGTGGTAATTTAAAACAAGATATTTAAAGAATACTTGGAATATTCAATCATAAAATAAATTGATTTCAAAAGAGCAAAGAAAAACTCAGTCAGCATGAAATAACCTGGAAAATGAATGCGGGTCATTTTTGACACATGTTGTGCATTAGAAGGGGTGTGCATATGTTTTGCATCAAAGGGTTACACCTCACAGCAAGAAGGTTCTGGGTTCCTTTCTGTGTGGAGTTTGCATGTCCTCCCCGTGTCTGCGTGGGTTTCCTCCAGGTGCTCCAGTTTCCCCCACAGTCTAAAGACAAGCAGTTAGGCCAGGGGTCACCAAACGTTTTTCTCTGGGGGCCACATTGTCATTCCTGACTGTGATGGGGGGCCGGGGTCGGGTCAGCTATATAACATAGAATTGTATGACCCAGACAAATATGACCACCAGCAGGCCTCATTGTGTAGTAGAGATTACTAGCCTGGCACAGCCATCCCCACTACTATATCCACACTACTATATCCACACTTGATTCCTGGCACATATTTGTTTATTTTTACTAGTGGTTTGCAAAAGTAGTAATCGAGTCTTCACACTTTGTTTTAATTTGAAATACCACAGATATTCCATTTATTTATTATCTAATAAAAATAACATCAAAGCTGTCAAGGTAAGAAACATCTGCCTAGTTGAGGTGATTGACACTGGCAAAGGTGAGTGAAAAATTATAAATTGTAGGTAGGCCTGTTGATATTATTAATAATAATTGTGTGCAGCACTTAATAAAGATCAAATAAATAGGCCTATAAAATAAATACATTTAAAAAAAACAGTGACATTATAATATGAGCAATAGATCACAGCAGTTGTGCTGTGTCCTGCATGTCATTGCTCTCATCCATGGCCAAAGCAAAAAACTCGAATTCTGACGCTTTCTCATTCAGCTGGTCATACACGTTGTCCCCCAAATCTTCGGTTCACCTGGTCATAGTAGGTGCAGAGAGACTCACCGCGTTGAGCGCATCCTTCTTGTCGGGACACACCTCCTCGGCCACAGCAAGCATGCATACTTTAACAAAGTCCCCATCAGCAAATGGCTTTCCATGGGTAGCTAGTAGGTGAGCTACCTTATAGCTAGCTCGGACAGCAGTCTGGTTGATCTGCGTTTTGGCGAAGGAATACATTCTGTTGTGCAGCCAGTCCGCATTTCATCCTCCGAATCCTGTCTTCTCTTGTTTGCCCTCGCAAACTAGCATACTCTTTGTGGCGGGTTTTGTAGTGACGACGCAGATTATATTCTTTGAAAACCGACACACTTTCTTTACATACAAGACAAACTGCACGGTCCTTACACTGAACGAAAAAATAATCGGTGGTCCACTGTTCTTTAAAAACTCTGCACTCTCTGTCAGCTTTTCGCTTACCGCTAGCCATTTTGCTGTCCTGAACACTGACAGTTCTCTGCGCGTGCGTTGCCTGTCACTGCTTGATCGCGAGCATATGACGAAAATTTGGAAAATATGAATAGTTCATTTAATAACTAAATATCAATTTTAATTGATAAAATCAACAAAATACAAGATGCAGACATGTTATTATTTGCCAAAAAGCAATTTAAAAAAATAGGCCATGACCACTTTTGGGGATTGCCTCATAGGGCCGGTTCAAGTGGTGGGGGGCAGAGGGGCTGGGGGGCCGGTCAAAGGGGGGTGGCGGGCCGGAGTCGGCCCGCGGGCCGTAGTTTGATGACCCCTGAGTTAGGCTAACTGGGTACTCTAAAAATTGTCCATTGATCAAGTTTGGAGAGGGATGGGCTCCGCCAAGTTTAAATGCCCTAAACACACCAATGATGGACTGTTAAAATGTCCTCAGTGGGGCCCCTATGTCCCTTGCTGGCTATGGAAAAAAGAAGTATTTCTTTTCCATGTTGCATTTTGTAGACGGTCCCTGAGCACTTGTCTCACAGTCAGCACAAAGACCAGTGTCTGAGTTTTCATTACACTGTTTGCTTGGCTATTCCTAATTTTTTTATATTATTCTAATAACCTTTAAGTCTCTACATATTAAATTGAAAAGTCATGCAGAAGAATGCATGTGTTCCTGATCATGCAACAATACAGATGAGCACAGAAGCACAAATATGCAAATGCAGATGTTTTACATGATTTTATTGAAGAAAAAAAAGGGTTTTTTTCCATTACATCCCCAGGTTCCCACAACTGAGAATATGGTGATATTTTTTTTTGCATGTGTTTTGCATTTTTTTTATTATCAGCAGGCAGTGTGATAGGTTTCGACAGCAGCCACAGGCAGCTAACAGTTTTGCACTGTAGAAAGGATTTTTATTCTCTCTGGGAATAGTGATCAAGTCTGCAAGGTGTTGTAATTTACATTCAGACAACAGGGTCATCATTGTTTATTATTATTAGTATTTCACGAACAATGATATACAATATTTGAAAAAAATTACATACATATACAGCGCCCTCCACAATTATTGGCACCCCTCGTCAGGGCCGCTGAGAGCTTTGGCTGGGCCTGGGACAAAATGCTCTGAATGGGCCCCCCCCGGGGCCAACCCACACACACACACCCACCTCTCTTATCCCAGTCTCTACTCACTCCAACCCTTAAATGACAGGTATTCAAAAAGGTATTCAAAAAGATATTCCTAAACTCGTGGATAGTCTACTATAATCACGCGATTGGGGTGCTCTTGAAGGAGCAGCAATGGACGGGGGATTTCGGGCAGGGCTGGGGGCGAACATAGTATACTCTGCGTGCGTACTGTCCAGTGTGAAAAGCAGAGAAGAACACACCGCTCGAGAAACGGCGGGATATGATTGCGGGCTAATGTGAATATTCTTAGCTTCAATCATATGAAACACAATGTTATTAAGCCATTGTGGTTATGAAATGATTCAGTGCCCTGTGCGTTTGATATGGTGTTCAGTGTGACTTGCTCTCCCCTCGTTTGTAACATGAATTGCATGCCGCGCGTGCCTTGGTTGGGGTTACTTTACGGGGCTGGAAAAAGTTGGCTGTGTCTTACCTGGCTCAGCTGCCCCACTGCCTTTGCTAGTACGGTACCTGCTGCATCATCCGAATCTTTTTTAAAATATTTATGCAGTGAGCCCCTGAGTCTCTTGGTTTCTTCCTCTCTTTTTCTCTTTTCTTTTCTTTGCTCCTGAAATGGCACGCATGCTGATTGTCGAAGCGCTATGATCAAACGATGTCGTTTTTTTCCCCTTAATCAAAGAGTCAGACCAGACCATTTTTGCATTGGGGTGGTAGGGGGTTCTTGACGCCTTTTTCAAAGACAATAAAGGCAAAAGATCTAGAAATCATTTATTGAATGCAAATATAGCACATTTCTCCCCCAAATCAACACATTTTGAAATTAAATAAAATAATTTAATCACAACTTCATGAGAGCCCAGTTCTGGGCCCTCCCCATTCCTGGGCCCGGGACAACATACCCGTTTGTCCCCCCCTGTCGGTGGGCCTGCCCCTCGTTAAGATATGTTCTTAGGCTTGTAATAAATTATTTTTTTAATAATATAGGACAACAATGCAAAAAAAGAAAAAATAAACGTTTAATTCAAGTGCATTTATTCGGTGGGAAAAAAAATCCCACATTAAGAAATAATTATTTTACATGAAATCATGTGTGCCACAATTATTGGCACCCCTGAAGTTAATACTTTGTACAACTCCCTTTTGCCAACAAGACAGCACTTAATATTCTTCTATAACATTTCACAAAATGGGAGAATACAGAGAGAGGGATATTCGACCATTCCTCTTTGCACAATCTCGCTAAATCATCCAGAGTCCTCTCCTATGCACTCTCCTGTTCAGCTCACCCCACAGGTTTTCAATTGGGTTGAGGTCTGGGGATGGAGATGGCCATGGGAGGAGCTTGATTTTGTGTCTGGTGAATCATTTTTGTGTAGATTTGGCCACATGTTTAAGGTCATTGTCTTGCTGAAAGACCCAGTGACAACCCATCTTCAGCTTTCAGGCAGAGGCCACCAGATTTTGATTTAAAATGTCCTGGTATTTCAAAGAGTTCATGATGCCATGCACCCTAACAAGGTTCCTGGAGCCTTTGGAAGAGAAACAGGCCCACAGCATCACCAATCCTCCCCCATACTTCACAGTGGGCATGAGGTGCTTTTCCGCATATTCTTCTTTTGTGATGTATTAGAGTGTTTGTTGCCAAAAAGCGCTATCTTGGTCTCATCTGACCAAAGCACATGGTCCCAGTTGAAGTCCCAGTACCGCTTAGCGAACTCCAGACATTTACGTTTATGCTTGTAAGTGAGAAAAGGCTTTTTCCGTGCATACCTCCCAAACAGCTTGTTGGCATGTAGATAGCACCTGATGGTTGTTATAGAGACTTTGTTACCCCAAGCTGCTACTCTTTGACACAATTATCTAACATTGAGCTTTGGAGAACTTTTTACTTCTCTTACCATCCTCCTCACTGTGCGTAGTGGCAAGATAAACTTGCATCCTCGTCCAGGCTTGTTTGCCACTGTTCCAGTTGTTTTAAACTTCTTGATGATTCCTCTGACTGTAGATATGGGCAGGTGTAGGTGAGTGGCTATTTTCTTGTAGCCATTGCCTGACTTATGAAGGTCGACACACATCTGCCTTACTTGAATGGCGTGTTCTCGTCTTTCCCAGGTTGAAGTGTGGATAAGAGAAATAGGCCTCTGTGTCACATCATATTTATACCCCAGGGAAACAGGATGTGATGAATTACTAATTAAAGGTTCCTAGATACTCTGATCAACTTTATAAACTACAATAGAAATGACAGAAATGCTTCAATTACATTTATTTTCTAGGAATTGTTATGGGTGCCAATAATTGTGGAACAGGTGATTTTATGAAAAAGAATTATTTCTTATTCAAGGATTTTTTTAATTCACTTGAGTTAAGGGTTACATTTTTCTACAATTTTCAGTATGAGATTATGCTTCTGCAATAAAAATGTAATTTATTTTAAGGCTTTTAACACATCTTAACCAGGGGTACCAATAATTGTGGAGGGCGCTGTAGGCAGGGGCCATAAGGGGCTGTAAGGTAGGGGCTATATTGCACATCTTACCACAAATGGGTAAAATTGATCATTTTCGCCTATATTTGACAGTTTCAATTAAACCTTGAATATCTATGGTTCTACACTAGGGTGCATCAGTTGCCCTCACTTTCATAAAATCTGATGTATTTTTGTTTTGGTGTTCCTTTTCACCAATAAAGACATCCTGTAAAATTTTTTGACCATATTCAAAAGTCTAATGGTGGCACCATGAGGTTCATTTTTTGCCAAAAAACGCTTATTTTATGTTTTTGCGTAAGGTTTGAATCACAATGTTGGACTCCATTTATTGATTTCTTGTGACCCAGAGATCATGTTAAGAACCTTTGCAAGGGATTGAGAAGCATTAATGTGATTCATAATACATTTGTATTGTTTAAAAGTAGTTGAACAATGATTCAATGAACAGTTAAAACTCAAACTGTGCTTGATAATATATTTAGAATATGTACTAAAAATGTGTATCTAAGATATTTGGTATACTCTATAAGGTGCCATAATGTTTCATGAAAAGTGATCGAAATTTTGTCATAAAAGTCATAAAATAGCAGCTTTTTCCATAACTTTGAGCTCCTGGTGCCACCATTAAACTTTTGAATTTTGTCAAAATATTTCACCCAGTGTGTTTTCTTACCAAAAGGAACATAAAAACAAAAATGCATCATGATCGGAGGAACTTTTCATTTTTAGGGGGCAACTGATGCACCCTATTCTACACATTGCACAATAATCATTCATGGCTTAAATTAAAGAATACATCTGGGTCATCAACTGCAATCACTTAAGTATTTTATGTTCATTTTAGATTCAATTTCAGAGCAGTAAGCAAAAGTAATAAAAATCATAAGCACCTATTAATTTTTATACTGAGTGTAGAACTGGGTTTTGAGAGGCCAAGCAATATAAAAATTGCATTTCCTGATCCAACAAAATTTTGCCAGAAATGCATATACATTTTCAAGCAGATAAGCAAATGTTTACAAATGTTGCACAGCAATTTTCATATGGTGGGTATTTTGATATCAAAACATCCAGACGCGCAGCTTGTGAACAGGCAAGGCAGGCAACTGCTTGGGGCCCCCTGGCCAAGGGGGCCCTCGAGAGTCGTGGCCCGAGGGCTTATTTATTTTGTTTTTTATTGTTTTTATTGTTCTTTACCATTGTATTTTCACATTTGGAATTTAAAAAACTTTGGTTTCATACATTTTTCGTTGGTGTCAGATTATTTATAACATATTGGTGATGAACACTGGTCAGAAGGGCCCCCTGGAAATTTTTGCTTGGGGCCACAACAGACTCTAGAATCGCCTCTGAAAACATCTGTAAACACGTTATATTCACTGTGCTGGAAATGTGCTGTTATTACCTGATAGAACCGCCAGAGGGAGCCAGTGTATGCCTTGGGGGTGTTGGGTCGGGAAGAGAGGAAGAAGGAGTGGGGTTGATGGAGAGCGGTGAAGGGGTGGGTGGCTGAAACAATAGCTGTATCCGAAATCACTCACTCATTCAAACTCCCTACTCACTATCTAGGGAGTTCTATATAGAGAATGAGCTCATTGGTAAAATGAAAAAAAAAATTCGGACACTCCTCCGCCACGCCTTTATTTACGTCATTACTGTCGCACAATTAACCCTTTGGTGACTGACCCCTTGAAAATGGTTCCTCCAGGAACGATGACGTTTCAGTTGTCAAGACAACGGAAAAACTAAAATACAAAAACAGAAAGATACGTCACAATGCTCTTGTGCACAAAACAAAATGCTCTTGTATTTGTATTTGAGTTTTTCCGTTGTCTTGACAACTGAAACGTCATGGTTCCTGAAGGAACCATTTTCAAGGGGTCAGTCACCAAAGGGTTAAAACGTGTCAGATCAGTCGGCTGGTGGGTTTTCAAAATAATAAATACATATTATACTGAGCGTATTTCCCACATTAATAAATACAAATTGTTTTTTTCGCAGTCCGGTTTCCATCAAATCCTGCGCTCTGATAGGCTGGCGAGCGGGTCCGTATCCTATGGTAGAGGTCTGTGCGGGTCGGATTTTTCAGTCCCGCTCCTGCCCGCGCCCGCATTGTGCAGTCCCACTCCCGCCCGCGCCCGCAAAGAATTATGATTTTCAGTCCCGCTCCCGCCCGCCATATTTTGTCCCGCTCCCGCCTGCAAATCCCGCATGATGCAGACGTTCGCGTTATTTCTCAGGAAAGTTCTTGTCTTGACACAGCGTGATGGTGCCCCGCCCCCTACTTTGAGTGGATTTCAGCATAAATATCTACAGCTCACGTTATTATTTACCTTGTTTCGGAATTCAGCATATTATATATATATATATATATATATATATATATATATATATATATATATATATACACACTAACAGATCGACAGAGGACGCCATCGCTATAGCTCTGCACACAGCACTCAGCCACCTCGAGCGGCCAGGGAACTACGTCAGGAAGCTGTTCATAGACTTCAACTCGGCATTTAACACCATTATTCCTGACATCTTGGTGGAAAAGCTGACCAACCTTGCTCTCTCCCCCTCCATCTGTGCCTGGATCAAGGACTTCCTGACTGACCGCCCTCAAAAGGTTAAGGTACGCACCACCTGCTTCTCCACCCTGACCCTCAGCACAGGCTCTCCTCAGGGCTGTGTGCTGAACCCTCTCCTGTATTCCCTGTATACGCATGACTGCACACCCATCCACCCCTCCAATACCATCATTAAATTTGCGGATGACACTACGGTCATCGGCCTTATCAACGGAGGGGATGAGACTGTGTACAGGGATGAAGTCAACATGCTGGCAGGTTGGTGTTCTACACACAACCTGCTGCTCAACACCAGCAAAACTAAGGAGATGGTGATTGACTTCAGGAAACACAGGGGGGATCCAGCCCCACTGAGCATCAACGGGGACTGTGTCCAGCGGGTGTCCTCCAGGTTCCTTGGGACATATATAGCTGAGGACCTCTCCTGGACTGCCAACACATCCGCGGTGGTAAAAAAGGCCCGACAGTGACTCCACTTCCTAAGGATACTCAGTAGGAACCATCTGGAGGAGAAACTGTTAGTGGCCTTTTACCGCAGCACCATCGAGAGCGTCCTGACGTACTGCATTACAGCTTGGTACGCCAACTGCTCTACTGCAGAAAGGAAGAACCTGCAGAGGGTCATTAAAACTGCACAACACATCACTGGCAGTCCCCTACCCTCGCTAGAAGACATCGCTAGCACACGGTGTCTCAGGAGAGCGAGGGCAATCACTGCTGACCCCTCACACCCGGGACAGCACCTGCTTACCCTCATGCCCTCTGGCAGGAGATACAGGTGCCTCAAAAGCAGGACAAACAGACTTAAAAACAGTTTCTTTCCCTGGGCCATCAGGTCCCTGAACTCATAAGAGAATGTATGCTAGTGTAATGTGTAAATGATGTAAATATGCATTCCTTTCTTATTTCTATTTTACTCCTTTCTTATTCTTATTTTACTGTTTTCTTTTAATATTTTACTGTTTTTTTTAATATTTATTATGCACCGGCTGGAGAAGCACTGCAATTTCATTGTATACTTGATGTGCAATGACATTAAAGATTCTATTCTATTCTTCTTTTGTTATATGCCCTCAAAATTAACCCTAGGCCACGTTAAATTAATGTTCAACTAAACAATGAAATAAGCTTAGCCTAATGGGGTATTCTTGGTTGATGATGAATTGTTTGCAGTATTTGCTCCCTCCCCAGACACAATGGACATAAGGAAATTATTTACAAAGAAGCAGAAAGTAAGTCAAAATTTCCCCACAGGACAGGTTTGTTTGTCCCAATGGAAATATTAGTGCAGTTAGCTGGCTAGTCAATGTTTCAGCTAGCTTAATGTTAGCTATCATTTAATTCAAACCCAGTAGGCCTACCTTACTGTAATGCCAAGAATGAGGTCAAGTCTGCTCTGATGATATTTACTGATTCCCTGTTGTGATTTGAAGAACTTTTGTCTGGTCTTTGCCAGTTTTCTGGAAAGTAACATGGGAAATCAGTGTATGGGGAAGGAATAGTAGAAAGGAAAGCAATGGAGAGAGATGGATGTTATTCCACCTGGATTGTGAAGGAAGGGGGATAAAAGTTACGAAGTGGTAGAAATTGTGGTGGCACCAATGTAAGAAGTAGTTATATCTATAAATCTATTTGTTATACTAATCTGTAAATGTTACTGTAGTACCACCATTGCATGTAGGTTGACAAAACTGCACTTGTTCATTGTGTGAAGTTCTCTTTTATGTGTCGTTGCTTGACACAGTGTAATTTTGTTTTATGAAGACTGCATGATGCCATGTCATTTTTGTTATGAGTATCACTAAATCAGAAAAAAGTAAAATGCACCCACTAAAGTCACTGTTGGTGGTGAACAAAATTGCACCTGTCCATTGTGTGAAGTTATTTTTTATGTGTCACCGTTGCTTGACACAGTGTGATTGTGTGTTATGAAGTTTGCATGATGCCATGTCATGCCTGTTCATTGTATGAAATTATGAATATTCTGATTTTTAAACATACAGTTTCGTGTCACTATTGCTTGGCACAGTGGCATGCTGTGTTACATCTAAAACTAAATAAAAAAGGAAACACAAAATAAAAAGTAAAATACACCCATAAAGTCATTGTTGGTGATAAATTGTGTCACATTCATCTCATTATATTAGGTATAGCAGTGGGTTTAAAAACAGGCTGATGAATATATGGACGAGTTGAATGAGGACTTATTGTTGAGTCTCTAAAATAGTCATTGAATTAAGTGACTTTTGTAGGTAAAATGAGGTGTTTAATAGCCTGTTAAAAATACACCAGAATGCAGGAAATGGAATCTAATTAATTAAAATTTTTCTGGGGGAGGACCCCCCCCGCCAGTGTGTCCCCCCCACATTAAAAATACTTCTGACGCCCCTGAAATAGGGGACTACATAGGTGGCAAAATGTAGTTTTTTTTCCTGCCATGGAAGTGCACTTGTATACCGCGACTCCATTTGCATTACAGCCGTGAATGAGGATTCAAAATGACGGCTTGGCTGGGTTTTCCCTTTTGGGCGCTCTCGTTTTCTGTTAGAATTTGGTAAAGAATAAAATAAATATATTATTTACCAGCTTAAGGTCGGTCCGTATGGTGAAATACCGTGACCTCGGCCTTAAATACTGACCTCGGCCCAGAGGGCCTCAGTCAGTACTTTCAAGACCTTGGTCACGGTATTTCACGATACGGACCTCCCAGCTGGTAAATAACATATTTATTTTTTTGCGGTGCGGTTTCCATCAAATCCTGCACTCTGATTGGCTGGCGAGCAGGTCCGTATCCTACGGTACGAACCCCGGTTACGGACCTCTGGCAACTCGCTCGTTCACAACAACAAATATAGTAGCTTTTTTTTTGTCAACATTTATCTTTTTTTTTAAATAAAATTTATTTATAAGATTATCAAAAATCTTATAAATTTTTGCCAGCATTTCTCAGGAGAATAGCATTAATTTTACAGCATGGATAGCGATAACAACAGTGTTCACAGCGAAAGCGAGTTTTACTACCCTGAGGAAGAAGAAATAAAAGAAAACATTTCAGGAGAAAGCTAAAAACCTGTAATTTGCTAACGCCGAGCAAAAACATGGCTGAATCCTGAATGACTCCTATTTGTATAAATAGGGGACTACATAGGTAGCAAAATGTATGGTTTTTTTTCCTGCCATGGAAGTGCACTTGTATACTGAAGAGAAAGCCATTTGCATTACAGCCGTGAATGAGGATTCAAAATAGCATTAATTTTACAGCATGGATAGCGATAACGACAGTGTTCACAGCAAAAGTGAGTTTTACTACCCTGAGGAAGACAAAATAAAAGAAAACATTTCAGGAGAAAGCTAAAAACCTCTAACTTGCTAACACCGAGCAAAAACATGGCTGAATCCAGAATGACTCAGTTTTGTATAAATAGGGGACTACATAGGTGGCAAAATGTAGTTTTTTTCCTGCCATGGAAGTGCACTTGTATACCGAGGAGAAAGCAATTTGCATTACAGCCATGAATGAGGATTCAAAATGGCGGCTCGGTTTTTCCCTTTCGGACGCTCTCGTTTTCTGTTAGAATTTGGTAAAGAAAAAAATAAATATATTATTTACCAGCTTAAGGTCAGTCCATATGGTGAAATACCGTGACCTCAGCCCAGAGGGCCTCGGTCAGTACTTTCAAGACCTCGGTCACGGTATTTCACGATACAGACCTCCCAGCTGGTAAATAACATGTATGTATTTTGTGTCTGCTGCATCAGTTCTTTTAAATCAAGGTTGAATACTTTCTTTGCTACTGCCTTTTATTAAATCAAATTTAAGGCTTTTGATTAATTCCTCACTCTGCACTGTAACTTTTATTTATTCTATTCTCTTCTATTTTTAATTGTACTTGAATGTACGGAAGCGTATTAGGGCCACTTGGAGAAAATATTTTTTTCTAAATTCCGAGATTAAAAGTCGGAAATTTCAAGAAAAAACTCGAAATTCCGAGATTAAAAGTCGGAATTTTCGAGAAAAAAAGTCCGCAATGCAATGTAACATCAAACAGAACAGAATGATAATCTTACCTTTCAACTGCATCCCTTGTGTCTTGCATTCAGAGTCAACGTCGCTAAGTTCACATGTTCAGGGCCAGGCCGGTTGGCAGCCACTTTCCACGACTTCCCTTTCCGGTGGCCATTCATTGCCATGGCAGCAGTTAGAGCATGCGTTCTTTGTATGTCATAATTTCGACTTTTTTTCTCGAAAATTTCGACTTTTAATCTCGAAAATTTCGACTTTTTTTCTCGAAGATTTCAACTTTTAATCTCGAAAATTTCAACTTTTTTTCTCAAAAATTTTGACTTTTTTTCTCGAAAATTTCGACTTTTTTTCTTAAAAATTCTGACTTTTAATCTCGGAATTTCGAGTTTTTTCTTGAAATTTCCGACTTTTAATCTCGGAATTTAGAAAAAAATATTTTCTCCAAGTGGCCCTAATACGCTTCCGTATGAATGTCTGTTTATAATGTGTTTCTTTATAAATCAGCACATTGTTTTCACAGAGACTTTGTGAAGTCTTCTGTCAGGTATGTGGCAGTCTAAGTGCAGGAAGAGTGTTTATTAGCAGGCGTGATATTTACTCAAACAAAACAGAAACGAAACCGAAAGCATAGTCATAAACATGACTGGAAACAAATGTGACAGGGATAATACTTCACAAAGCCTCTGTGTCCTTATATGTGCATGCTGACTGCACTCAAATTATCATCAGGTGTTTCCCATAATGACTGGGTCCCAAGCACTGTGTTGATGTGTTGAGGCTCATGTTCACTTCACCATATCCTCCTGGGAACCAAGAAAAAAATGTGTCTCTCAATTTCTCTTTTGTTGTGATTTCCTTACTAGGAATTTCCCAGCAACCCTCCTAGTCACATGATATATCATTGGAAAGCCCAGGATGTAGGGGAGAGTGGGGAGGAGTGAGCCATGGGGAGAAGTGAACCACTTAAAATTTTTCTAAATTTAGCCAGGGTTTATCCCAGTTAACTTGTCATATGAAGTCACCAGGGAATTCCCCTGACTTCAACCCACAGTGGATGGAAGCCTGGCACCCTGCTCACAATAGGAGAACAAAAGTCTAAAATTCAAGGTAGTAAGTAAATATTTCACTTAACATGTTTTTTCATCCCATTGTCTAATAAACCAAGATAACAATCACATTGTTGTTGTTGTTGTTGTTTATTAGGCATGTACTATGGTATTGTGTGATGACATAACCTGGGCCACATCCTTCCGTTCAAATGTAGGTCGACATCAGAAGCAATGGCGGGTCGTTTTGGGAGGAGTGAGCCACACAGTGCATGGGAGGAGTGAGCCTAGGCTCACTCCTCCCTTCAGTGGCCCACTCCTCCCTTAACTAATCTTGTGTCATGGTGATACATACCGTACTAATACTTTTACATGTAATTAAGGTATGGGGCTATAATCCACAGATTACCAATAATCCTACCAACCAGTCGTTGGCATCAAACGTACTTTAGACCAGTTCATGTTTGATGTGGTCTTTTAACACGTTCATTTTTGTATGCTGGGATGGCATACGAGGTACCTATACTTCTGTTGTAGGCTTTAAGAAGCCTTGAGTTCCAATTTCAGGTTAGTTGGTTATTTGGCTAAGCGTGCCCATTACTAGTATCTCATTTCAGATTATTTTGGTGTTTCGGCTAAAGACAGGCCTCAGGTTTAATTATGTTTTATAGACTGTAATGCTGCTGTGCAAACACGTGTTCCTACAAAAAAAAAAAAAAAAACTTATAATAGCTGGACTTTTTTTGTTAAGATTTTAGATTTTTTTGATATCTTTACTGTTTTACAAGTTTTACAGTCTGATTTGTTTTTTTAAATACGTTTCATTTGTTACAGTTCAAATAAAAGTTTGTATTTCATGACAAATGTCATTTGTTCATGATTTCAAGCCAGTGGTCCAGTCCTCCCCATGGGGTGGTTCACACCTCCCTTAGATCGGGAGGAGTGAGCCATAAAATTAACAGGCTTTTTCTCCCATCTGTAGAACTGATGGTTGCACGATTAGTTGTACAACTTGGTTCATGTTGCAACTACTCTGAATACCTTTCATTTGCATAGGATCATTTTAACTTCAGCCCTTTTATTTTGGCTAGGGGTCCAAAAATAAAAAAAGCGGCTCACTCCTCCCCAGTCTCCCCTACTCTTTACAAGACACCAGGATTCAAGTGAATAGCTTGAAAGAGTATAGCCAATATCTCACTGGGCTGCAACAGCCTGCAACTAGTTGGAGACACAACAATTGTGATAAAATATGCGAATTAGCTACAATTTTCACTTGGAGTCACACTGAATTGATAATTGCGACATGTTTGCATACGTCACACAAGTGTTGCACGAATGTCACAAGAACTCCCAGCGAAATTTGGCCAAAAATTCGTCAGAAGTTCGTATACCTGTAGCACGAATGTCGTGCGACATTCATGTGACATTTGCGCAACAATCGCGAAACACAATTGCTATTTTTTTCAAATCTGTGGGTGTCGTGCGACAGTCACACAAATGTCATGCAATAGTCGTGTGACAGCTATGCGTGATGTTTGAGAAATTTGAACCATATAAATACGGATATGAATATTAATATAAATAATATGTATTAATCATTAGTAGCTTTACAAATCTGCTGTGCATATTGCGCAAATGTGCATTCACTTGGGTAACTGTAAAATATGAATACGCAAAAGACATTTAATCTATTTATACATATAGTCATGTTGTACATTTTAATGGCGTTGTTTCCATAATAAAGTATTGTATTGTGTATGAATAGTCACAAACATCACAATAAATGGAGCCACTTATTTGAAAAGTTTGTATTGCGCTTACCCTTCACATACAAATGACGGCTGTTCTGTCAAACTAAAATTCTATTAACAAAAATATACAATATAAAATATACAAAAATATACAATACTCACCTGTTGGCAGGGGTGTATAAATCTTTCTCCAGTCCTTGTCGTTCTTCTGGATAAGATCATGTATTAACCGATTTTTCATCTCCCTGTTTTTATAATTTTGTTTGGATTTATCGTAAAAAATAGGATGATTGAGCCAAAATTTGGCAAGCGTGTCCTGGTGTTCATCCTTCCAGGGGTACTGCCATCCTGCACCACTTACTGCCTTCATTCTTTTACCTTCCTTGGCAGGCAGGGAAGTAGAGAAAGCCTCAGAGTCCTCCCCATCAGAACCAGGCCCTGGGACTTTTTTAACTTCTATAGGGGCCCGTTGGGCAGGGCCAGTAGTCCCCCTTCCCCTGGACTTGCCTTTTTTGGGTGGCATGGCAAAGTTGTCTCTCAGTTCTCGCACTTCCTGTCTCACGGAAACTGACTTGAGAAGGGTTCGTGACGGCTTTGCGACACCAGCGACACATTTGCAGCTATTTTGAGAGAAATTTTGTCGCACGAATATTTTGAACATGTTCAAAATTCCAGCGACGAAGGAGCAACACTTTGCGATTCATGCGAGGAAATTGAGAAGCCCCGCAAATGTTTCAAGACACTTTTGAAACTCTCACATGAATGACGTTCGCAATTTGTCGCAAGCTGTTGCAGCCCAGTGAGATACTGGCTTATGAGGGTGTGCACGTAAAACAAATGTCAACTACAGAGGACACAAGTCTATGTGTTGGTTCTCAGGAGGATATATGAATGAGCACCATGCTGCAGTTGTGAAATTTATATATATAAATTCTTAACTTCATGTAAATGAAGTGAGTATACCATAGGGTTTTTGACCTCTCGACACCAAATCCTGCTGAATGTTTTTCCCTGTCTATGTTAAGAAATTTCTCTAGTTTTTTCCTCCTGACGATGAATTACTTTTGGTAAATAAAAAAAAAATCTGATGTCTTTCTTTCATTCCAAATGATTTGCACAACTAAAAACACAGCAAAACCATCCCATACTGATCAATAACAACTAACTCGGTTGAATGAAGCACTGCAAGCATGCCCCGTCATGGCAGTGTAGTTACCTTTGCTATGGGGTCACATGATGGTGCAAAGCCTCTATTGGCTAAAATAGGTTTCAAACATGTACTGTAAGCAGAACTGGAAACAAGAAACAACCATGTCCGAGAGGGCACATCTACAGTGGTGCTTGAAAGTTTGTGAACCCTTTAGATTTTTCTATATTTCTGCATAAATATGAGCTAAAACAACATCAGATTTTCACACAAGTCCTCAAAGTAGAGAAAGAGAACCCAGTTAAACAAATGAGACAAAAATATTATACTTGGTTATTTATTTATTGAGGAAAATGATCCAATATTACATATCTGTGAGTGGCAAAAGTATGTGAACCTCTAGGATTAGCAGTTAATTTGAAGGTAAAATTAGAGTCAGGTGTTTTCAATCAATGGGATGACAGTCAGGTGTGAGTGGGCACCCTGTTTTATTTAAGGAACAGGCATCTATCAAAGTCTGATCTTCACAACACATGTTTGTGGAAGTGTATCATGGCACGAACAAAGGAGATTTCTGAAGACCTCAGAAAAAGTGTTGTTGATGCTCATCAGGCTGGAAAAGGTTACAAAACCATCTCTAAAGAGTTTAGACTCCACCAATCCACAGTCAGACAGATTTGTATACAAATGGAGGAAATTCAAGACCATTGTTACCCTCCCCAGGAGTGGTCGACCAACAAAGACTACTCCAAGAGCAAGGCATGTAATCGTCGGCAAGGTCACAAAGGACCCCAAGGTAACTTCTAAGCAACTGAAGGCCTCTCTCACATTGGTTAATGTTAATGTTCATGAGTCCACCATCAGAACACTGAACAACAATGGTGTGCATGGCAAGGTTGCAAGGAGAAAGCCACTGCTCTCCAAAAAGAACATTGCTGCTCGTCTGCAGTTTGCTAAAGATCATGTGGACAAGCCAGAAGGCTATTGAAAAAATGTTTTGTGGATGGATGAGACCAAAATAGAACTTTTTGGTTTAAATGAGAAACATTATGTTTGGAGAAAGGAAAACGCTGCATTCCAACATCAGAACCTTATCCCATCTGTGAAACATGGTGGCGGTAGTATCATGGTTTGGGCCTGTTTTGCTGCATCTGGGCCAGGATGGCTTGCCATCATTGATGGAAGAATGAATTCTGAATTATACCAGCGAATTCTAAAGGAAAATGTCAGGACATGTGTCCATGAACTGAATCTCAAGAGAAGGTGGGTCATGCAGCAAGACAACAACCATAAGCACACAAGTTGTTCTACCAAAGAATGGTTAAAGAAGAATAAAGTTAATGTTTTGGAATGGCCAAGTCAAAGTCCTAACCTTAATACAATTGAAATGTTGTGGAAGGACCTGGAGTGAGCAGTTCATGTGAGGAAACCCACCAACATCCCAGAGTTGAAGCTGTTCTGTATGGAGGAATGGGCTAAAATTCTTCCAAGCCAGTGTGCAGGACTGATCAACAGTTACTGGAAACTTTTAGTTGCAGTTATTGCTGCACAAGGGGCTCACACCAAATACTGAAAGCAAAGGTTCACATACTTTTGCCACTCACAGATATGTAATACTGGATCATTTTCCTCAATAAATAAATGACCAAGTATAATATTTTTGTCTCATTTGTTTAACTGGGTTCTCTTTATCTACTTTTAGGACTTGTGTGAAAATCTGATGTTTTAGGTCATATTTATGCAGAAATATAGAAAATTCTAAAGGGTTCACAAACTTTCAAGCACCACTGTATACAGGAAGTTGGTTATTGTATCGGTGCTACATGGTGAAAACGACCATCACACAATGAATATTTTGTTTTTGAGCGAAAATTAACTGTGCAGACTCATAGATATCTGTGGCTTTGACTATTCAGGCATGGGGTTTTTTGTGATCATGAGTTCAAGAAGACAACGCTCACATAGAGAAAGAAAACAAATGTTATAAGAGTGGGTGAGTAAACAAACTACTATTATAGATGAAAGTCTTCCGGATTTACCCAGAAATCCAGATATTTGACAAAACTCTTGAAAATCTCTGGTTTCCCAAATGGAGAAAATTATTTTTCGGATTTTTCGCGTTCCTAGACGCAGCGTAATACTTCTCATCGTCCTTGCCTGGGCGCAGTCCTTAAATAGCCCAAACATAGTTCACTGATTAAAGACAGGTGTTCTTTGTTAACGGCGTGCATGCCAGAGCTTGTTAGGCAGCTGGGCCATAGAAGGTTCACGCTGCACGCGTGTAAAGAAAAGTGGACAAACGTAGCATGACTTGCTCTGGGCCATAGAACGGCGTTCACGTTGCACACTTCACGCGTGAAGCGAGAAATTAACATGCACACTTTTTTCTAGGCGTGAAGATGGAAATTCCAGTCAATGCATGCGGTCACCGCCGCGCCAGCCAATCAGAACGGGTCTAGGGAGATAACTCTATGCTTTCAGGGGAAAACTTCAGAAAAAATATAATTGAATGGTATAATTGAAAAATAGTTCTTCATCGGGATTGTCAAGCAGATTATAGAATGTTCGGTGAAATTCACCACGGGTTTCTCTCAGAAGGAAGTGTTCTCGGCTCCAAATTCTGTTCCTTTTTCTCTTCCTCTGTCTCAGTAAAAGCAGAATGAGGCAATCGTCGTCATCCGAAGAGTCCGTATTGTTGGTTACTCGGTCAAAGTAGAACAGACGCAACACGTGAACATCCAAGCATGAAGTTTAATGGCCCAGGGTCCGGTTCTTCACGTGAACGTGTAGCGTGCAGCGTGAACCTTCTATGGCCAAGCTGCCTTAGGCGCGCAGGACTGACACCGTTCTGCGCAAGCGCAACACAATCGCACTAGAAAGCATGTTCAAGCTGCCAGTGTAGCTGTAAATTACAAGTATTTCCTCGTGTTTATAATTCGCCATGTCAAAACAAGCGAAACTTTCCTCCTTCTTTCGACGTGAAGAGAGGTAAGCAATTTGTTATATATTTTTTTCCATCAAAGTTGCATTTTGTGGCTTCGAAGTTTTAGTTTGCCGTTTCTAGAATACAACATCAAGAAAATGTGGAAGAAACGGCAATAATGGAAGAGCCAGTTTCTAAACTACCTAAAACTAGCAATGGTAATTTATTTTTTGTTACATAATGTACTCAGGCTGGCAATCAATGTGTGTGACACACACACACACCCCTGAAAAATCCTATCTACGCCCCTGATTTACATGAAAAATTTGGTATTCATTGGTGTGTTTAAATTTATAAACAATACGAACTAATGTAAACAATTGGCTTCAACTCGCATAAATATGAATTGGAAGTTTTTAGTTCACTTTAGCTTATGCAAACGCACAACTCTACTAAAAGACTGATAAACGAGGCTCAATGTCCCCAACATTGAAACCTGAAAGCTTTAGAAACTCTAACAGACCTTTACTTTTTAACAGTACTGGTCTGGGATTTTGCTGAGTTTACCTTCAACTGTCTGATTTTTTTCAAAGTAATTAACTGTGTAGCCAGGAAAATCACCGCGTTTTCTAAATGCGCTCCTGAAAATTACTCATTAACTAGGGGAATTAAATTTGATATTTTTGACATGTTAATCATTAATGTACATGAAAGAAAGAGGCTTAAAAGTTATAAATTGTTTTAGTGAAAATAAGTGCACTAAAATGCACTAGAGTGCAGGGTTTTGTGTGTTATGTTATTAAAATTTTTTCGGGGGACGCTGCCCCTCCATCATCTTAGTTTGACTTTCAAAAGTTCAGGATTTTTTTTCTTTGCTCCACTTTCATCTGTATACTATCAGACGCGCAGCTTGTGAACAGGCAAGGCAGGAAACTGCTTGGGGCCCCCTGGCCCAGCCCGAGGGCTTATTTATTTTGTTTTTTATTGTTTTTATTGTTCTTTACCATTGTATTTTCACATTTGGAATTTAAAAAACTTTGGTTTCATACGTTTTTCGTTGGTGTCAGATTATTTATAACATATTGGTAATGAACACTGGTCAGAAGGGCCCCCTGGAAATTTTTGCTTGGGGCCACAACAGACTCTAGAATCGCCTCTGTATACTATTATGGCA
Organism: Neoarius graeffei; assembly: GCF_027579695.1. NCBI lineage: Eukaryota > Metazoa > Chordata > Actinopteri > Siluriformes > Ariidae > Neoarius > Neoarius graeffei. The sequence goes on from NC_083572.1 coordinate 63,430,668, forward strand.
TCAGTTAAACTACTCAGTTTGCTCATTTAGTTCTTTGTGTAGAAAATGACTTTAATAGCAAAAAACTAGACATTCTGGAAACGAAAACATGTTTAAATGGCCGATTTAAATGACCAGGCATGATTTAAATGCACACAGGAGAGGGATTGTTTGTTTTCTAGTGAACTGTATGATGCAGGTGTATGAAATTAGGTGTGACTTGTAACAGTATTAGTGCTTATGAACCTTTATATGGTTGTGTTATTAGGATGCAGTGCTGCAGCACAGCAACCTATGGGCTCCCCTAGGGGAGCCCATAGGTTGCAGTGCAAAGCACTGCAACTATTGTTCTTCTACGTATTTCTTCTTCTTCTTATTCCTACGCAAATTTTGATTTCGAATAACTCAATAACCGTACGTCGCACACAGACAAACCATATATCAAAACATGCGGCTCGATCGGACTCGCTATGCTATTACTTTTCTCTACAGAATACGATTTTTTCGCGACTACGTCGCGAAAAAATCGCCCCAAAAAACCCCATTCATTTCTATGGAATTAATTGAAAAAAAAACTCTTTTTCAACGTTTTTCAAACGTCCGCTGCTCTGGCATGCTTTAACCTAGAGACGTGATTCAAACTCTAAAACGTAGGAAAACTTCTCCTCTGTGGATCTGGCATTCAACTTTTCTGTTAGGTTCTACACTTTCGGATCAGTCCCGGCTCAAACGCCATGTGGGTTCTGGGAGAAAATCCGGCTTTTGAATGGGTGTCTATTGCGTCACACACCAGTAAAGCTCGTTAACTTAGAGTGGAGAGAGGTTGAAAATAAAGCTCAAACTTTCTCGCTTAAACTGTGTTTTCATCCACAAATTTCACTCTACAGACATGATTTTCGCAAAAGTAGTAGGAAAACTTATCCTGATTCACACAATGTGTCTACCTAAACGATAGGATTTACAGTTTTTGAATGACAAGCATCAAACTGAGGACAGGGCAGCTGACAGGCTTCATTGATACCCATTATAAACGTGAGAGAAAAGTCACTCGTTTTTAAATCGCTCTAGTGTCATTATTTTTAAGACTACAAACAAAAAAATACATCATTTTATTCAGGAGACCCTTCTAGCGCTCACTGTGAAAGAATTTTGTGAATAGCTGCTTCCGTTGTCGAGTTATTTGTCATTGTTCGAGGTCTGGTCCGTAGTAAAACACAGCACAAAATTCAAGACCTTGTGTGTCTTAGCTCATTGACACGCATTATAAACGGGAGAGAAAAGTCACTCGTTTTTAAATCGCTCTAGTGTCGTTATTTTTAAGACTACAAACAAAAAAATACATCATTTTATTCAGGAGACCCTTCTAGCGCTCACTGTGAAAGAATTTTATGAATAGCTGCTTCCGTTGTCGAGTTATTTGTCATTGTTCGAGGTCTGGTCCGTAGTAAAACACAGCACAAAATTCAAGACCTTGTGTGTCTTAGCTCATTGACACGCATTATAAACGGGAGAGAAAAGTCACTCGTTTTTAAATCGCTCTAGTGTCGTTATTTTTAAGACTACAAACAAAAAATACATAATTTTATTCAGGAGACCCTTCTAGCGCTCACTGTGAAAGAATTTTGTGAATAGCTGCTTCCGTTGTCGAGTTACTTGTCATTGTTCGAGGCCTGGTCCGTAGTAAAATACAGCACAAAATTCACTTCACCTTAGCCGCCCACTTTATTAGGAACACTTCTGTTCGTACATACAAACTACAAACACTCTTCTTAGAGTTTATTTTATTTTTAAAAGGGACAGTGCACAAATTAAACATTATCCTTGTGGTAAGGACAGATGTCTGTCCCAGGTTATAGCAGTACATGCTAATTTCCGCCTGTAGTCACTTTGTTTATACTCTTGAATAGCTCTTCATGACGGCTGCTGTCTCAAGCACACACATAATCATTGCATTGAAACATCATTGCGGGTCACACATTCACGGCCAGCGAACATGCGTGACCGAATTGCTTCGCGCACTGCATCCTCTCACAATTTCCCCCGGGGAATTGTCCGGTCTAGTTTAGTTTTGTTGTTGGATTAAAGGAATTGAGAGGTCAGGTGAGGCAAGGTCAGAGTAACAAAACAAACAAAAGCAAAGTAGAATCATAAAGCAGAATATTTAACCAGTCATAAACATGGCCAGAAACAAACGTGATAATGATAATACTTTGCAAGCACGCTGTGAAAACAGGGTCCTTGTATGAGCGTGCTGATTGCCTTCAAATCAGCATCAAGCGTTTCACATAACAACTGGGTCCCAAGGGCACACACAACGAGCTTTAACCTCCTAAGACCCAAGCTGTTTTTTTACATGCATTTTTTATTTCTTTTTGCTATTTGGGCTTATTAGAACCTGATTAGAATAAAAACTAAGCATCATCTTTGATAAGATGTACTCTTTGAGAAAAAGTATGTCCACATATGTGGATTCTTGTTCTGAATTTCTAAAAAGTGCTGTCCACGTATGTGACCGCTAGGCCCTAGGAGGTTAAGTGAGCGTGACTGTTTGAAATGTGCCAGGCTTGAGCGTGACAGTCAAGTGTTTGCCTGCTGTGTGACCACAACTTTTAACTCACCTGTATATCACCATACATTGCAACCAAGATGCCTAATTTTCATCAGTAACCCATCACAAAGCATCGTGAGCTGTAGTGTGACCGTAGCTTGAAAGGTTTATTACTTGAAGTCTCACTCAAGTTTTTTTTTTTTAACACAACACATACTGCTTAGAGAAATGTACAGCATGTTTTAATTTCTACATCAGTGCAAATTACTTTTATGAAGGCTTATTTAGGTAAAAACACTATTTTGTTAATGCTGATTTTGCTATTCGACACTTATTTTGAAGTGCTTCCAGTGACTTTCTGTGTATTTAACACAGACAACAAATTAACGTCTGCCTTGAACAAAGCAAGGCTAATGCTGTTTAACATGTCAAGTTTTTGTTGTGGAAAATTAAGTACCTGGCTGGAATGGGAACAAGGTTTTGTGTGGTTTAACTTGTTTTATATAGGCCTTGGTGAATTTAACCACAAGGGTGTTTTTAAACATAAAGGCTGTACTGAAATTTAGCTAGTCTCTGAAAAGTTTTTCCATCATATACGGTAGCTTTTCTAGATTTACTACACGTGTATATTAAGGGTTACACATGAGTTAGCTTTGTGATTAATGCTTGTGTGTATGGTTAATGCAGCCTATGGATGTTTATGAAAGCTTTTTGTCCTCTAGCTGTTATGACGTTTCTAAATAAAAGGATGTAACTGAACAGAAAGTGAATAGTGTTCAAATACTGTTGACGGTAGAACATAAAAGCTTTTGGAAGTATTAGTACACTTCACCATTGTCTGGCTGGGGTTTAGCTACAGTAAGAGCTTAGCCCTTATTGAGTGGATAACTTGCTGCTTCCCTGACAGGCCTGGACAGAGTGTCTTTGCGGTGTGCCAGCTGCTGTTTCAATGGCTACGTTACCATATGCAGTCTATGGGGCTTAATCAAGCAGTATCTGTTCCAGCACCTCATCACATGATCCACTTTGGCAATCCAGGCAGCAGTCTCATGGATTCAGCACAATGAACAAGTACAGTCACGGATCTTGAAAAACTGAATATTCCCCTTTTATTATATGGGCTCATCGTCACTGCCAATCCTGATCCAGGCTTGAGGCGAACCATCTTTGGTTATGTTACAGCAGAGCTTTAACTTGCCCATAAGATAAAGCCACCATAAATCAACAAAGAAAACCAGAGTTGTAAAGATACAACCCTTACTTTTATTAAGGAACAAAATGTCTCCAAAAACAAAGGAAACACTGAGACAGACTGGTCAGCAAATCAAAGAACATAGCAAAAAAGGGGAGGTCTGGGGCCCCCCTGCAATAGGAGGTCAGACCCAGGGTCCTCCCCATCTAACAAAGGCAACTAAGAAAATAAATGCTAAAACCATAAGCTGCCAGCCAGATATGCAGGCCAAAAAGAAATACTCAACAAATATGAAAGAAAATTACCAAAATAACCCCCAGATGCACTACCATCTTGTGCATATGGCTTGAAGATAAGCTCAAGGCAAACTCAAAAAAGAGAGAAATAAAGAGGCAGCTTTTATACATCAGGGCAGGTGTGCTGCATTGGCAATCAAGCAGGGAAGCTCCACCCACAGCAAGCCACACCTTCCACCATGAACAGCACCTCCTCTCAACAGAAAGAGTAGGGGCCCATAACAGTTGTCTTGGCCAGAATTGCAGCAGGAGGGTGGTCAGTTCCTTTCTGTGCACTCACACACGCATTCGCACCTGTGGGCAGTTTAGAGTAGCCAGTTAACATAACTGCATGTCTTTGGACCATGGGGGGGTAACTGGAGCACCCAGAGGAAACCCACACAGACACGGATAGAACATGCAAACTCTACACAGAAAGGCCGCTGTTGGCCACTGGGCTCAAACACAGAACCTTCTTGCTGTGAGGTGACAGTGTTAAACACTGCACCACCATGCTGTCCTATTATATGGTCTATGAGCAACATATGAACTGTTTCTGGGACTGAACCAGTGAACTGTCTTTTCTTTTGGACTTTACATTTCGAATAATGTAAGAATATTGTTTATGTAGATTTTTCACGGACATTTAGAGTATACTCAAGTGTTTGCAATTTGATATTTATGCTGGTTATTTGGAGCTGGTGTTCAGAACATTCTCACATTACAAGGATTTTGTATTTGAGGACATTTTTGCAGTATTGCAATTTGCAAATTTTATTGAGGATTTATATTTATGGTTGTTTGTTAATGCATTTCTGCTTGCCATTTTCTACTGATACTCTGATATCTTGTGTTTATTTGGTTTATTGCAAGGGTTTATCTGCTAAGAGATGTTCTTCTAACCACTTTGAAAGTCAGCTGATAATGTCCGAGGCAGGCAGTATGAGGGAGTTGGAGGAGCAGACAGCTGGTGTCCAGCATGATGCTCAAAATCTGCAAGGTGAGCCCCAACAAGAATAACAAGGTGTGACTGATGTCCAAGGCAAACTTCAAAAAGACACTGATCCACCTGTATGTCCCAGATGGTATGAATGTGCACATATTCCTACTGAGAAGATGCATGCACTCCAATTTGAAAAAAGCCAAGAAAAGGGAGAAACGGCTGCTTTTTATGTATGACAAATGGAAGTTCCAGGTACATAAAGCAAGAAATCAGTTGAAGACATATACGCCTCAGAGTCAACTCTGGCCTCTCACTGAAAAACTTGAAGCATATACTGTAGACAGAGCCATGGCTTCACTTTCATTTATAAATGCCTTGAGACCTCAAGAATAGCACAGGAATAGTTTTAAGCGTTAACAATAAATCTAATATAGTAATTTTTACGATTTAAAGTGATTTATATAGGTAGTGGTCTGAGTGAATGACCTTGACGTCCGTAACGTCACAGCAGGAAGGCTATCGGTCTCATTGCCATTTCCGCTATACTAAGGTGGTGTTTACATTAGACCGTATCAGCGGATCATCAGATTAATGTTTTTAAAACAATTCGCGTGCACACAGCAACGCCAATACACAGATGCGCTAATCACATGACTAATTAGACGGCACGTAAGTTGAAATGTGTCAGTGCGGCTCAGCGCTTCCTCCTCAGCGGCTGCGCTCCAAATCACTCCGCCCTGAACAGCGAGTGCCCTCTGGAGGGTGCGCACTCCGGCCCTGTGCAGCTCACAGAGCACGCGAGTGAAGCGCACGAGCAGTGATTCGGGACTGAGCCGCTGTGTGTGTGATCCCAGTGCATATCGGGCATGCGCAAGTCACTCACCACTTGCAAGTGGAAGGATGGCAAGCCTAAAGACAATCATAACTACACAATGGGCAGTATTTGCATCTTACCATGAACAACATTAAGAATGGCAAAGCATTATATTCATACTTTTATACTCTTTTTAATGAAAAACAAAAAGGTGATACAAGGCGGAAACAATAGCAGGAAGTGAAGTCCGCGCCGTTTTTCAGCAGTCGCATCACATGACCAACGTGGCATGAACAACGCCAGCAAATCAGGAAGGTGGATGTCAGTGACGTTGTCCAATGACGATGTCAGCTAGAGCTCAGCACTGCATTTCCTCGTATCTCAATGTTTACACAGCACCGGATCAGATACGAACTGGGTTGAATACGTGGGCCCTGGCGGATTCAAGTTGTTCCGCCTGTGGAGTTGTTTCCCGGCGTTTTAATGTGAACGGACAGTGCATCCGCGACGAAAACGATACGGATACGGTCTAATGTAAACACCACCTAAAACACAGAGCTGACTGCAACTCCAATCCTCCATTTTGAGCTAATTTATCACCGTGCCACATAGATGTGTTTTTGGCTGGTGCAGCAATACAACAAAAGGTGGATTTATGTCGCATTCATGGTCCAAGAATGTTCAAACTGCAAAGATTTGGACGCGTTTTGCGAGAAGTTCACGGGCACATTGGGCGCCTATGAAGTGGTCTCTCCTCTGCACGTTTTACTGACGACTCGTACAAAACCTTTGATCTGTTGAGGAGCGTTGGCTATAAGCCCGTATTGAAAGAGGGTGCAGTACCAATAATTTAAAGGAAAAGAAAACTACAAGAAAAGGAATGTATTTATTTTTTTAAAAGGAAAGTGAGTTCAGTTGCACCAGTCCTCCCAGAGTGAGCCAAGGGTTGTCGCTAAAACCTGGGACGGAACAGGACGGGACATATCGCTCGGGCAGTGACCTCCCTGCAGTTGTTGCTAAAACCGGTGACATCCTATTCTGTCCCAGGTTTTAGTATTTGCCTGAACCCAGCGGTAATGGCGGAATACACAGTACGAAGAAAAGTCACTACGTTTACATGCACATAGAGAGAATCGAATTTCTGCTGTTGCTCGACTGAAATCGAAGTTCAAAATGCCATGTATACACCTTAATTCGGCTGAAATTGAACCGAACTTGATTTCTCGGAATCGAGCTACACGACCTAGTTTATGCGATTTCTGCCGAGCTACTTTGTGCATGTATACCCTATCGAGCTAGTTGTCGAGCTACTTCCGGAAGTGACGAGTGACGAGACCACAAGCGGGAAACACAACAGCCTCGGTCGGCATGACAACAGTAGTAGCGAGCAGCAGAAGAGGTCAGGAGGAACAAACGAAGAAGAGAAAATGGCGATGTAGAGCTCTCTGAAGTGTGGGTGGAGCACAGAGGACGGCAGGACAAAGCTTCTGGTACTAATAGGCTTTTTATTGTCAGACTTTTCAGTTTAACAGCCTACTTTTATTCGTGAGAGAAGTGCACGCGCGCTGTGTTCTAGTCCCGGGATGAGCTGTCCCCTCTGCTCTCCCTCTGCCTCCTTAAATAGGGCGCGGTTACTGGTAAGACACAGAAACACAGGTTAATTACCGTCAGGTGTACCGTCGTTCTGCCACTCACCTTCCCTGGCTCCGCCCTCCTGTCACAGACCGGCGCTTGACCACGCCCCCACTGCCACAGGCAAGCAGAAACGTGCACTTCTGGAGCAATGAGGAGACGGAGTTCATGCTCATTCAGCTTAAGGAGTTGAATATATTAAAATTCATGGACGGGAGAAAAACGCGCAATGGAGAACACAGAACTGATAACTTTGTTTACGCTCTTGAATAGCTCTTCATGACGACAACCGGAAGTGTACCAACACGATGGGGCGTGTAGCGCCACCTGTGGCTCGGGTGCACAATGCACCTCACACAATAGCCCGATTTCATTGTGTGCATGTAGGATTGGATTTCTCTGGCACCCTGCTGGGACCTTCAGCTCGATTACCGACAGTAGCTCGATTTGGATGTGCATGTAAACGTAGTCAGTGAAAGAGTGGAGCAGCTGTCTTATTTCTAAACTGGATATTGCTGCCATCTTGCCGTTATGTGGAAGTAGTGAATGAACGGAGAACTGAACAAACAACTGAATGTCCGATTGTTTCAAAAACAATCGGCCTTCAAGAAGTGAGAACACAGACAGGTAAGCTCCGACTCTTGTTTGGATTTAAAAAAAAAAAAAAAAAAAAAATTGTTTACCTGCATTTAGATAATACATGCAACTTGTATTGTGTGTTTAAGTTACCGGTATAAGATTATTTAATTTACTTCAGAATGTGATTCTCAGTTCATCTGATTATTTAATTAGCCTTTTATGTTTTATCAGTGAAAATGCATGCATGTACATGTATGTTGCATAAGTTATAACACCTCTCCTGTTTTAATGAGAGTCAACCCACAATCAGTGGAGTCAAATCAGTCTTAATTGAGCAAGTTGGTAACGGTATTTCTTACTTTCACTGTAAATTTTTATTTATATGACTTTGGTCTATAGCTGTAAAAGACCTTTGCCTTATAACCGGTTCCTGCTGTGACGTCACGCACTCAGGGCTGGCTGGCTCAGTGGGGCAGCTCAAATGCCAACTTTGCGGTCGATTTTAACTCCAAAAATATATTTTTTAAATTCCCATTTATGCAGCATACAAGAGTCAAGGATGGAGGTACTATCCACTCAGAAATTTATTGAAAAATAAAGGCTCTGCGTATCTTTAAAAAGGTTAAGGCTCAACTCCCCCGGCCCCCTGCCACAGATTCTGCTCGCACACACCCCTTCAGCATCTGACATGTCATCCTCACAGTTAACAGCTGCTAGTTTGTTTATTCTGCTTATTTCATGTTTACCTGCTATACCTCAAGTGCCCTTGACTGTTTGGTTATTTGTACCAATTTGTGTGTGTGTGTGTGTGTGTGTGTGTGTGTGTGTTTAGTCTAGTTAATATCTAGAGCAGGGGTTTTCAAAGTGTGGGAGAGTCAGCCCCCCCCCCCCCCCCCCCCCCCTCGGAGAGCAAATAAACAACAGCGCCCCCCCCCTTACAATTTTTGTTGTTGCTATACTTAATGTTCCATTCGTATTTTTAAAAAAATGGTTGTATACATTTTCTTTTTCACATTTTAAACATCTGTGCTTTTTAAAACGTCTTGTTTTACACATTTTAAACATCTCATAGCATCGTTAGCTAGCATCTCTTGGCAGACAACACACTGTGGCAGTGGAGCATCTTCAGATCCAGTCCATGAAAATCCAAACTTTAAATAATCGTGGTCATACTTCTTTTTCCAGTCCCCCAGGATTCCGTGGGCCTTTTTTGTGATTGTTGTGGGCTAAAATGTCTGATGTTGCAGGGGTTTTCCAAAAAAATTGCGATGAAAGTTGCGGTGTTTTTTAGGTTTTTGTTGCGATTCCATTGCGGGAGGAAGTGAAAGTTGCGAGAAATTGTTGCGATTTTCTCTTTGTGATTAAAAAATTGAGTGATATGTTAAATATTAAGTTATTACTGAAAAACTATTGATTAAAAAAAACAAAGAGAAATGGTCCTATAAACAACTTTACCAATATAAAAGATTACCAGGACTACAAAAATGCAGAAAAATAGTCTTTACTTATCCAAATGCTCCTGTTGGTTCAAAAGTTAAAGTGCACAGAACCTCACAGCACAACATGAAGTTACCTTAAAATATAAATGCCTCAGCTTTCATGTAAGAAAAAAACTATTAATACTAGTACTGTGTGCAGGCAGTCTCTCCTGAACACTAAATTAAACAATAATTATAAACTAATAAAATAAATGGCTCAGGCTTCATAGAAGAAAAAAACAATTTGAACAGAATCTCACAGTATGATGCTGAAGCTGCCTAAACAATGGAAAATAAAATACCATTTTGGCAAAAATGTTGGCATCCATTAACTTCTTGTATTAAATAAAAAAAAAAAATAAAGTGCACACAGTCCTTCACTGTAAACATAACACACTTTCAGTGTTGCCAGATACTGCTGACGGTTTCCAGTCCAAAATATGTTCAAAACCCGCCAAAATACACTTGAAATCGTCCAATCTGGCAACACGACGCGCATGCTGCTTCTCTTGAACACACGGAAGTAAGGCGGAAGGTAGTTTGTCGACGTCACCTCAAGACGATGCCAACGATTGGTCAAATTTGCGGGAAAGTTGCGGTGATTGGATATAATTGCAACACCGCCCTGAATTCGCGGGGATTGGTTGAATTTGCGCTGAAGTTGCAAATCGCAACATCCTGGAGGCTCTGTTTTTTTTTTTGCTTGGCCCAGACTTTGTCTCCTCACTCACTGTAGCTTTAGGTACTAAAAACCGATCCATTTTGTCTCTCACGTTGCGCCCCCCTGAAGAACTCTGGCGCCCCCCAGGGGGGGCGCGCCCCACACTTTGAAAAGCCCTGATCTAGAGTGTTTATATTGTCTGAGTGTTTAGTCTGTCTTGTTCTTATCTAGTGTTTATACTGTTTATTTATTCTGTTTATATTGTTTGAGTGTTTAGTCTGTCTAGTTCCTATCTAGAGTGTTTATACTGTTTGTTTTTTCAATTATTCTTTTTTTATTTATTGCATTGCCAGTTTGCACCGTGGGTCAGAGAGGACTGATATTTCATCTGTGCTGTATGTCGAGCATGTATAGCATATTTGACAAGTTGACTTGACTTGAAGACCTAATGAATATGTATTACGAAATTCGAGACCTTGTCACACCCTCTGTTGACATAAGAAGAGTAGATACATGTGAGTCAGTAGCCAAAGAAATCATCAGCATTGCTTCGAGCAGAGCCATAGATGAACAGGAAAGACGCCACCTTTGTGAACTGCTCAATTATGACTATGCAAAGCCTGTTTATGGGGCTGCAGCTTCTTTGATGAGTCAAGACATGTCTGATCACCACTCCATGACTTCATTGATGGTAGCCAAGCGTGCAGATGCAGCGGCCAGCCTAGCAGTGGAGGAAGCAAATTATCAAATGCTGCTAGAGGAGTAAAGGCAAAAGGAATCGATACAAGAGTAGGAAGAACAGCAACAGAAGGCTCGAGAAGCACAAAAGTGAAAATTGGAACGGTTGCAGACAGAAAGGGAAGTAAGGGTAGCTCAAGTCAAGTCAAAGATCTATGATAAGGAAATGGTGAAAATACTGACTACATGAATGGTGAAAACCACAAGGAAGCCAAAAATATGCCATCGTCCCCATCTCCTGTTGCAACACCCTCTCATGTAGACATGTCCTCTCTTGCTCAGGTCTTTCAAGACAGCGTAGCTTTAAACAGGCTTCCTGCTCCAGAACCATTTGTCTTCAATGGTGATCCCATATGATTATTTTAATCGAAGGCAGTATTTATCTCACTTCTCAGTCAGTGGGCAATAACTCCAGCTGAAAAAAACTCTATTTGAAAAAATATGTTGGAGGCCCAGCACGCTAGGTTCTAGATCAGACCTGGGCGTTTTACGGCCCGCGGGCCGCATCCGGCCCTTTGGGTCATTCTGACCGGCCCGCGTAAGGTTAATTAGAAATTACAAAATAAACGTATTTTCTAATTTTACCTCATGCATGGACTGAATGTGCATTGCTTTTATTTTGAAGTTGTGTTCAACAAATCCCACGAAACCTAATCCCGCAATAACTACTTCCGTAATTTGTCCAGACCAACCACAAACTTGTACGTCATCCTTCAAACGGTCCAGCCAATCACATAGTGTGACGTCACCAGCAAGCGCCGGAGCCCGAGCCGATCTGTAGATCTGATACCTACATCGAATCGACGTTGTTGCGAGCAGGTCATAGGAAGACTTTAGCCCCCCAAAATGTCTGCAAAAAGAAGAAAGGTAGATGCCGAATGCAGGGCTTTCAACAAAACATGGACTGCTAAGTATTTATTTACTGAAGTCAGAGATAAAGCCGTGTGTTTAGTTTGCGGAGAGCAGATCCAAAAAACAGCAAATGAGGTGATTAGACTACAAATGTGGGCATCATTATTATAATATGATGTATCTTGCTTGATATTTGGAGTAGAAAGACGATATTGTGATGTCTTTATTGTGTTTTGGGGTGAATGTGACTGAAAAAAAAATGGTACAAACATTCACATTTTGTTAACCATTGTTTTGGGAAATTTGATTGAATAAATGACATTTTTTTGTAAGGCAACCTCGTTTTTTCCATACTCTTACCAGTCTTAGCAGCTTGTAAAAAGTGTTATTTACTGCTTTATATAAAGAAATACAATTAATATTGTGCAGAATTTAGTTCAGCCTTTTGGTCCGGCCCTCCACAAAATTTTCTGTTTCTCATGTGGCCCCATGGAAAAAATAATTGCCCACCCCTGTTCTAGATGGTATGTTTTACTGAAAAGATGACGCCTACAAAGATGCCTGGAACAAGCTGAATCATTGTTTCGACCAGTCTTTCACACTTCAGAGAGCTTTCAGGGAGAAACTCACTAATTGGCCTAAAATTCAACCAAAGGATGCTGAAGGACTCAAACTTCTGAGATTTCTGAATGTTTGTTTGTGTTCAGTGTTTGTGTGATGGGACTGTGAGCTCTGCTGCAGCCATAACCACAGAGTAACACTGAGGGGAACCTTTTAGTGATTTTTGTTGAGGAACAGATTTTTTTCCCCCTGTGTTTGGATTGCAAAAAAATGTAAACTGAATGTGAGGAGAAAATTCCTTAATACTAGTCAAATTGTCCTGCTGCATGGACAGATAATTTTACTTGACATGACATCTTGGAATAAGTTGGTTACAACCTAGAACTAGTTTTAATAATCTCAGAGTTGGTATTCTTCTACACTGCAAAAATGATATCTTAACAAGTTTGAATATCTTGAATATAGATGAAACAATCTAGCATTTCCGATTAGAAGAATACAAGACACCAACTCTGAGATTATTAAAACTAGTTCTAGATTGTAACCAACTTATTCCAAGATGTCTTGTCAAGTAAAAGTATGTCCATGCAGCAAGATAATTTCACTAGTATTAAGGAATTTTCTCCTCACATTCAGTTTACAGGTTTTTTTACAGTTCAGGATGAAATGCTGACGTGAACCAAACAAACAGAGGCCTCATCTGTCATCAGTCACACAGTTTTCTGCTAAATAGATAGATAGATAGATCCTTTAATAATCCTTTACAGGAAATTACAGTGTCACAGCAGCACAACATTCAGACATCACATCACACATTACCTCACCAATAACTCTAATAATTGAATACTACTATTAATAGGTTAAAATAGATAAAAAATAATACTAAAGCAGAAGGAGTGCAGTTACTTTCGTGCATTATAGAACCTTATAGCAGCTGGTATAAAGGACTTCCTGAATCTCTCTGTTTTACATATTGGTGCAATCAGTCTCTGACTAAAACTGCTATTGTTAACCACTTTCAGGGCATGGAGTGGGTGTTGAGAGTTGTCCAAAATTGCCCTCAATTATATAAATAAATGATATACGCCTCAAAGCAGGGCTTCATCTGATGCACCCCATTATACTCGATACGTGCTTCGGAGCCTTGGCTTCAGATGGCCCATCATTAGTGAGAGCTTACTGGTTTGGGGTGGCGCAGTGGTTAGCACTGTCGCCTCACAGCAATAAGGTTACAGGTTTGAACCTCATGACCGACTGAGAACTTTCTGTGTGGAGTTTGCATGTTCTTCCTGTGTCTGCATCAATTTCCCCCACAGTTCAAAGACATGCAGATTAGGTAAAAATACCCAGTCACTGGGGTTGCACAAGCCAGTGCATACTTGGTGCTGGTCCCAAGCCTAGATAGATTGGGGAAGGTTGTATCAGGAAGGGCATCCGGTGTAAAAACCTATGTCAAATCAACTATGTGGATCATGATGATCTGCTGTGGCGACCCCTAATGGAATGAGCCAAAAGAAGAAGCAGCAGCTAACTAATCCTTGTTTAGTAGTTAGCTAATGTGAATTAACACAATTTAGAATATCATACATTATCTTATCAGTTTGATTATTCAACAAAGCAATGTAATTGTGTAATATTTCAATAAAATTAAGTGACTTTTTTTGAGCAAATATTTCATCTTTGTAAGTGCAAAATACTTCCTGTACATGGATGTGTCACAATGACAATGCGTCCTCGGTTAAAAGAATGTGTTTTAAAGAAGTGTCAAGTAGAACAGAGCTGGTCATTCAAGGCAGGATGATTTAGTCTTGAGGTTTGTCATTTGTAAGGCATCCTACCTTCAATCCATCCTGACTGGGCTTACAACTTTGTTCACAGTAACACTAACGTTAATTTTACAGGACAGGAGCAGGCCTCTGGTACTGTGGAGTTCATTCAGAGGTAAGACACCTTGTTCCTTAAATCTAACTTTCTTTTTGTTCTTTGCATGCCTCCTTTCACTTAAGTCACCCAATAATTGCTGTAGAATACTGCTGTGTTTGCAGGCGCTTCATTGGCATAACCCCAGAGAAGGGTTCAAAGACTAGCTGGGGCAAGATGGTCTCAAAGAAGACAGGTAAAATCACATCTGTCAGCCTTCATGTCTCCACTCTCCTGAAGAACGTCATGGACTTTGAGTGGACAAATTCACTTTTTCCAGATTGTTTAGATAACTTATTCAGTCTTTTTACTCTGAGGCTGTGATTGTGTTGTAATTTTATTTAATAAATATTGTCTTTGAATGCATACTATTTGAACATTTTGTGAATCTTATGTTTATTAAATGTATCCTTATGTGCATTGTCATTTAGCCTTTAATGTATTGTGTAATTAGCATTTTGTCTTTTAATAGAACTAAGAAACTAATTCTATCAGAAGTTTGCCATAAAACCCTTTTGCATGTGAAAATGATCTAACCACAACTGTCTGTCAGAAATCTAAAAAGGTGAGCTCACTTTGTGCACAAGGGTATTGTCATGCTGGAACATTAGGGCCCCTTAATTCCAGTGAAGGTAAATATTAATGCTATAAAGACACTGACAATTGTCTGCTTCAAAATATTTTGGGGTATATGGGTGTGATGGTCAGGTGTCTACAAACTTTTGGCCATACAGTGTCATTTATCCAGGGCTATATACCTAACTTAATTTTTGTATTAAACTAAAATGTTTATCTTTATTGAGGTTGCCACACAAAGAACTTATCAAAACATCTCTTTTCAGCAAATTGTACAATACAGCTTGTAGATAAATATTTGACATATGGCCATGAAAAATAAAGTTAAATCTAACTACACCAAACATAGTAAAGAATTGTAAATTGATGTAGTTAATTTTAAAATGAATACAACACTTGAAAGTAGTGTTGCAGCAAATAAGCTCTTTGCTGGAGGTTTTGTGTGTTCATCACTTCAGGTGAAGGCCCACAGTGAACATCCAGCCACTATTATGTATACCACTCATCCATCAGGGGAAGCTGGAGCCAATTCCAGCTGACCTTGGCGAGAGGTGGGGTTCACTCTGGACAAGTCACCAATCTATCGCAGGGCTCCATCTCATCACATTATTCCTGTGGAGGACGGCCCCATATGGACAGGTGAAAGTCACACTTGGAAGATGCTCTGGATACTTATAGTAATGCTTTTATAGCTGAGGACTACAGTTGACTTGCTAACTTTAGGACTGCAGTTGTCATGAACAGTTTTGCACTCAAGTTTCCATCAATGAAGAGTTTATAATATCAGTGAAACAGACTTCATGTTAAAACTGTTAAAAATGTGATAATCACGTTGTCTGTTATCACCCAAATGAGGATGGGTTCCCTTTTGAGTCTGGTTCCTCTCGAGGTTTCTTCCTTGTGTCGTCTAAGGGAGCAGGGTCGGATTGGGAACAAATTTCGGCCCTGGCATTTTTCCTCTGGACCAGCCCACTATTGGCCCGACGAAATCACCCCCAAACACGCACTCACACATCCACCCACCCGTCCACACCGAACCCCCAGTGAACAAATACCAGACACCTAAACACCATGAAAACACACTTTCACTGTCATTTCAATTTCACCTTGAACATATTACAAAGCACAAGCACACAAGCTTTTGTGTCTCCAAAATGTGTGTGTGTGGGATTAAAATTAACGTCGTCCCGTCGACGTGATAAATTCTCATCGGGAGAATTTGTGTGTGTGTGTGTTTACTTTACCTTACCTTACAGGAGACAGTCGTTTTGGTTAGGGCGGCTGAAATAGTCCATAGCAGGCTCGGCCTCAGACGTAATCCTCTCTGAAGGAACGTTAACACTGGAAGTGCTAGCATGAATCTGAGCATGATGAACAACTTCGGGTTCTGTAATCTCCTGTGCGTCCTTTCCCTCGACCTGCTCACTGGCCACGGAATCCTCCGAGTCCGACCCAACATACACAATCACTTGGCTTTGAGCCTGTACTGACCTCTCCAGTAACGTTGTCCTTATTTTCGCCCGTTGAACTTGCAGTAGGGACATCGGGAACACTAGCAGCAACGCTAGTAGTAGCACTACTGGCCACAGCAAACAAATTATCTATTTTAAAACACTTGGAAGCGTCAGCTTGAAGAGTGTTCTGCTTTTTGTCGCGAATCTTCTCCGCTCCCCTTTTTCTCTTTTTGCCACCTCTTTCCATTATTTATAGAGGGCTACCGCGTGACGTCACCATACTTGTGTTAGGGCGCCATATTGGAAGACCAAGTACATGCATACATACATACTCACAATATAAAACAAAGTACGAGCGAGAGTAAAGTGACACGATGGATGATAATTCTGGTTATGTGAGTACATTACCATCTGCAGAAAGAGCACGGTATGTGGAGAAACTGGCTGTGATTGATGGGTTTGACCCATATGATAAGACTCGGGGCAAGGGAGAATGGATTTTTTTATTTCACAATTTATTTTTAATTTACTACTTATCTGTTTATATATATATATATATATATATATATATATATATATATATATTTGAATTATTTGGACATGGGGGGGAAAACTATATTTAAAATCCAAAGAGGGATGGAGGGAGGAAAATTAAAACAAAAGAAAGAAATGAAATAACATAAATGTGATAAAATTAAGGATGTTTTTATTCAGTAAACATTTTAAAAAATGTTCTACAACACTAGTACGGAAGCCGAGAGAGGCCCTTCATATAATCTTTTTTTATTCACCTTGTTATCCCAAGATAACGACATAATTAATTCGAGATCTCGAGAAAACAAAACCGTTATCCCGAGATAACGACATAATTAATTCAGGATCTCGAGAAAACAACACAACTAATTCGAGATCTTGAGAAAACAAACCCGTTATTCCGTAATCTCGAGAAAACAAAAAAATTATTCCGTGATCTCGAGAAAGCAAAAAAATTATTCCGTGATCTCGAGAAAACAAAACAATTATTTCATGATCTCGAGTAAACAGCTGAGAAATGGTTCATTCGGGTGCGCCAAGAGACTTGTGATGTGCTGACTTTGGGGCTATTTCTCATTCTGTATTGAGGTATTTCACTCACGTGACCAAGTCATGTGATGCTGCCATTTTGGACGGCACGGCTCGAATCAGTTTGAATGCGAGGAAGGCGACAAACGAAAAACATAAAAGAAAAAGGAGCGAGATGCAGAAAACACCTTCACTATCCAGCGACGTAGGGCATTTACAGGGCGAGCAGAGGGAGAGGTATTTGCAAAAATTGAGGTTAGCAGGCTTAGAGAACGACGTTTACCTGCTTCCACCAGGATTGTTCACTGACGTACGGAAGTACACGAAGCCCTCGTCTTTACCTGACTTCGGCCCACATGATCTGTATACCTATGTCGTTAAAAACCCATCGCCATACACAGGTATTGATCTGAAAGCGTATACGAGTTTGGATGCCTACAAATATTTTGTGTCAGGCTGGGTAACATGCCTACATCAGCGGGTCGTCCCTGGAGCCGGTGGTCGCCATCTGATTACAGCTAAGGTTTGTTCACATTTTCATTTACTTTCGGTCCTCAGGATAAACAAAATGTTATTAAATGTCATTGAAATAACTTCTTAGTCTGTTGAGACATGGCCCGTTATAAATTTGCTGTTACCAGGCAATGACCAAGAACTGTATTATTAGGGTCGGTGTAGTTGTAGCAGTGTATTAGCAACTAGCTGTTAGCACTAGCTAATGTCAACAACATCGTAGCTAGTATGTTACTGTAGCAATGTTTACGTTCAGTCATTTGGATGACTGTTAAAACCTTTCAGTCTCAAGTTTTTCCTTTACTGGATTTACTAGTTTACTGAGCCATCGCACGCTCTCCGGCCGAGCCGGGAGCCATCGCGCGCTCTCCGGCCGAGCTGGGAGCCATCGCGCGCTCTCCGGCCGAGCCGGGAGCCATCGCGCGCTAGCTCAGTAAACTAGTAAATCCAGTAAAGGAAAAACTTGAGACTGAAAGGTTTTAACAGTCATCCAAATGACTGAACGTAAATATTGCTACAGTAACATACTAGCTACTGTTGTTGACATTAGCTAGCTTGCCGTCCAAAATGGTGGACACCGGGGCGTCACGTGACCCTGTGACGTCAGGTGAAATACCTCAATAGACGCAACTTTGGTCATAAGAATGTCTGGAATAATCGATCACCTAATAAGGCAATATTTTGATCAGGGGTTGACACAGGGAGAGATTGCATTAAGTCTTTTAATAAGGGATAATTTCAAAATTAGTCCGCGGCACCTCCGCAGAAGACTGGCCCGGCTTCGTCTCTACCGACGGAGATACAGTGATCCAGCTGAGGTCGTAGATGTTATCTCTAAACTTATGAACGGGCCAGGACGGCTTCATGGCTACCGTATGATGCATGAAAGGTGCCGTTTAGCCGGATTCCGTGTCAGTCGTGATGTTGTGGCGGAGATCCAGACCACTCTTGATCCCGAGGCCGTGCAGCGTCGGAAAGGTAGGAGGCTGCGTAGAAGATCCTGTTCCGGGGCCAAATGATGTGTGGCACATGGATTCATACGACAAGCTCACCCCCTTTGGCATCGGGGTGAACGGGTGCATCAATGGATTTTCAAGGCATATAATTTGGATGGAAGCAAACTGCACCAACAGCAACCCGTGCGTGATTGCAGCCTATTTTGCTCAAACTGTCACTAAACTCGGAGGCTGCCCAAAAATCCTCACTGTAAAAAATAGAACTTCATTTTTTTCTGCCCACATGTTGATATGAGTAAACAGAACTAAGATGACAAGAAAACACTATTAACTCGCAATAAGAAGTTGTCATATCAAGTTCTGAATGTATTCATCTGGAGACTTCTATAACTAAGTGAGCTCAACTTGTCTGGAAAAAACGGGGCACGCAACGGGGTTTCCCCGAGCCAGGAGGGGCTGATAACGTCCGAAGCGGCTCGAGGGGCACTAGAGACAGAACTCCACGCACGCTTTTGGAAGTGGATCAAATTCAGAAGCTCATCCCTCGCGTCATCATCAGGAACGAAGGTTAATCTTTTACCACTTAAAAATAATCGATAAACTGATCAACATTGCACCTGTTTTATGTGAAGTACAAAACTTATCTAGCCTATATCCTTGTACAGTCCGTTTTGAAATGACCGGCTAGTTTTACCTCAGTTTATGAATGTTAAAAGCCTGCTTTTTGTTGATGAGGCTTATTGATATATTGACTATTGATGTGTAGGAGGGCATCTATGTTCAGTTGTAATTACACTTTATTCATGTTGATTCAAACAACTATTGCCTGCTGCAAAAGGGTCTGTTGAAGGCTCTAGGTAGCTAATTGAAAACGTGGGTTGCACTTGTCGTTAGCGTGGAAGGTCTCCCTCCCTCCCTCCCTCGACGTTAGCTTGATTAACGTTGGCCTCAGTCTAAATTAGAAAAGCATAAATGAACGGGACTCGTATTATGTCTAGGTTCTACTGTTAGAGCAGGAAAAGGTGGCACATAAATGCTTGTTTGTTCTATCACAATGGAGACCGACTACTTGTTTATTTCACCGACGTTAGTCAGGACCTCAATGTCTGGGCATTTTAGGCAAATGTGGCACCATTGAAAGCTTGTGCGTCCCGTGGTTCGCAGTTTAGCGAGTGTGCTTGCACAATAATAGTGTTACTTTAATTATAATAATTACAACAATTTCGGTTGGGTCACCATACCAATATAACAGAAGTATAGCAAGCTTACGATCCATTTCCTACTTCACATAAGCCTCATCAACAAAAAGCAGGCCATTTTAACATTCATGAAATGAGGCTAGGTGCAATGTGTGATGTTTAAGATGGCAGTGTTTCCTGCTAATGCTTTCCGACTGCCAAACACTTAAAACGCCAAAACTGTACTGTAAATTATAAAAGTATTATATTTGAATTGTTTGAATGGTTTTGCTCCAGATTCTGTTGATAATCAGATCTGTTTTTATTCTTCATTGTTGGGTTTTAACCGCCTTAATTAAACTAACTAGTTTCCCCATGTTTTTTCGTGATGCAATGCAGAGTGTAAATTCATCCACCCGGATGTCCAGACCCTGCTGAAACATTATCGCCTGAGACACGGAGGGGGTCATCAAGGTAAGAACTGGCCTTGCCTCTATCCTGACTGTGTGTGCACCTTCCGCTCATCAAGTACTCTAAAATCTCATCTTTCACGCTACCATAAAAAAAACCCATACAATTCACACCACATCAAATTTCAGTTGTGAGCATTGTGCTTTCAAAGATGTCTGCAGTTTAAGTGCATTTTTTAGCCATCTCGGAAGACATTTGAAGAGTGGTGAACTTGTAACATGTCCATTTGTTGGCTGTGTAAAACAAATAAGTTCACCAACTTTGCCAATCACAAAAGCAGGAAGCACAAAAATCATACAGCCAGAGACCTAAAGTCAGCCGTTTCTACCATAGGTAAAACAGGTGATGTTGATGCAGAATTAGGATCTAGTTGTTACAGTGACTGTGGTGATGGGGATGAAGGCCCCTCCTCTTTTGTTGTTCACAATCCAGAGATAGAGGTGTCAAATTGTGAGGTTGATAATTTTGAAAGTGACACTCTTGAGCACAAACTGGCAGCTTTATTTCTGTCGATGTAAACAGTTCTGCATGTCTCCAAAGATGCCACTCAGATCATCATAAAAGAGCTGTGCGATATTCAGCAGTTATCTAATGCCAATAGTGTGAAGGAAATTAAGGAAATACTGATCAGGCACAATATATACAATGATGCAGCTATCCTACGGGAAGTTTCCGATGTTCTATTCAAGTCAAATCCTCTCAGTTACACCACATCAGACCGAAGAAGTCTGTCCACAGCATACAGGCGAAATTTGTACTTTAAAGAACACTTTTCAGTTCTGATGCCAACAGAGTATCTTTACGACAGGACACAAAACAATTCTTTCGTTTATGTGTCTGTGTTGGATACCCTTGCCGGTCTTTTAAGTAATGCTAACTTTTTGGACATGTTGGTGTTCAATTATGATTCTACTCCTGGATATCTGAAATCATTCCAAGATGGTCATTATTACAAAAATAATGAACTACTGAGTGAAGGAGATTACAACATTTCACTGGGGCTATACATGGATGAATTGGAGTTGTGCAACCCATTAGGTACGTCCAGGAAAGTTCACAAAATTGTTGCTGTGTACTGGGTCCTACTGAACTTGCCACCCAAGTATCGATCTAACCTTCATTCAATTCAGCTTGCTGCACTGGGAAAAAGTGTTGATGTAGCAACATTTGGCTATGACAAATTTCTCAGTCCTTTAACAAAGGACTTACACAATTTGGAGCAGACAGGGGTTTTTGTCCCTGCCCTTGCACAGTACTTGAAAGGGACAGTTTTTTGTGTTTGCACAGATAATCTAGGTGCAAATAGTCTGGCAGGATTTCAGGAAAGTTTCAATGCAGAGAAATTTTGCAGATTCTGTTTGATTAGCAAGACTGAAATCAAGAACACAAAGAGCAGGGATTTCATGTTACGAACAACTGAAGGACACAACTCATTTGTCGAGGAATTACAGAGTTGTAGTAGCAGGCAAAATGTCTGGGGTGTGAAGATGGAATGTCCTCTGAGCAAGCGGTTGTCCTACTTTCACCCAGTCACTGGATTTCCCCCCGATGTCTTGCATGACCTTTTCGAAGGGATCGTACCAGCAGAATTGGCTGTTTGTTTGCAGTCTTTAATTGCCAAAGGTTTTCTTTCACATGACGAGCTTAACAGATACATCAAGACTTTTCCATACAAAGACTCTGACAAAAGTAACAAACCAAAGGTCATAGCAAAGTCACGCTTTGCGAAGGGTTTAATAGGTGGGAACGGTCATGAAAATTGGGCTCTGCTATGTTTGCTCCCACTGATGATTAGCCACAGAATTCCAGAACATGACCCTGCTTGGGAAATTCTTATGGATTTGAAGGTCATTGTTGAGTTGGCTGTCTGTGCCTCGTTTTCACAGGAAACGTTGTGTTACATGGAGAGTCTGATTAATGACCACAAGACGTTGCTTGCAGGCACATTCCCTGACTTTTCCTTTCGACCTAAGCATCACTTTGTGGATCATTATCCCCATTTGATTCGCTGCTTTGGGCCGCTGGTGTCTTTATGGACAATGCGCTTTGAAGCGAAGCACAGTTACTTCAAAAGTGTGGTGCATGACACCCATAATTTCAAAAATGTGCTTCTTACGCTTGCGGTGAAGCATCAGGAAATGATGGCTTTTTATCTTGACTGTGGTGCACTTTTTAAACAGTCTGTGTACATACAGAGTGCTGAACCTTTCTTAATGTGTCCTTTGGAAGCATCCCTTAGGACTGCAGTTGAGCAAAAATACACAAACACAGATTCCGTGTCCCTCTGTAATGATGTTTGCCTGCATGGAATTCGCTACTCATCAGGTATGATTATTTCTGCAGGGCATTGTGATGGCTTACCTGAATTCTACAAGATTTTGAAATGTGTTGTAATTGACAAAGAGGTTTCTTACCTTTGCAAGAAAGTCACATCCTGGTACACAGACCATTTGCGGTCATACATAATTGAAGAGAGCAACTATGATGATGTTTGTGTCATTGGCCTTGAGGTGTTGAATGATTTCCATCCATTGGTTGCTTACAAAGTTGGGGGTCGTGTTGTTGTTACTCCAAAAGTATTTCTTTTACATTAAGCACCTTTGGTAAATTAACTCTTTGTGAAGTCATGTAAGGATGCATTTAATATTGTACAGTAGTGAGCATTGTGCACAGTGTGAATAGACATTTTTATATGTAATCATTTGTCTTTTTACAGTAAGCACAGGCAGAAAAGATGTGCTATATGAAACCACCTTCACTTTTCCTCAGTGTTATATGTGTTAGAATGAAATGTCAGAAAATTGACTCACTTTAGATTACTGAAGTTAAGTTTCATGATTTTAATAGTTTTAACAGTTTTTTTAAAACTATTGAAAGCCTGCACATAGTTGATGTTTTGATTTTGTTATTCAATGTGTAAGGGTCCTACATTGTAATGTAATGTGCACAGTTTATTTGGAGGAACTTTCTAGTTTCATTGTTCAAGCATTGATATTGCTTACAGAAATTGAAACCTGGAGATATATTTTTGGTCCATAGTACTATGCAGTTAAATATGCCCTGATACTAACAAAAACACATGTCAATGTCACTTAAGAAGTCTGTAAGATGTAAGTCAATAACACATGAAACGATGAGATACTAATACCTCTGTTTTTTCTGCTTTCTCATAGATGATACAGTTGCGTGTGCTGCTCTCTCCCAACAAGGCAAGGCGGATCAACCTTCCCAGTCTCCCTGAGTCTGTCGACCATCTTAAGACTATACTCCAGAGCCAGTTGGAACTGAGAAATGGTTTTGATATACAATATGAAGATCCTGATTTTGGGAATGCACTTTGTAATTTTCATGACATAAACGAGTTGCCAGACGGAAAAGCAGTGCTAAAAGTCATTTGGGATGATGAGTTCACCTTGGAAATCATAACTGCTACTGATCCTTCTGATGCTGGCTCTCTGTCATCTTTTGACACAGCAAGTCATAGCAGTGCTGCCAGTTCCACCATGACCTCGCCGACTACCAGCAAGCATTTAAGAGATGCAACCCACTGGCCCTCTCCATTTGAAGTGCCTAAGTTCTCCACAGATGTTGAACTGCGTCTTCAAAAAGCTAATGACAGCTACCTCCAAACTAAAGTCCCCCTGGATGTGCCGAGAGATGTGAAATCAGAAATCTTAAGCAAACTTGTGCAGGCGATATTTGAAGTCAAGCCGTATCCCACAAGAAATGAGGTCGAGTCTGTAGTCATTGCCCTTGTCCGGAAGCACCCATGTCTCACCGAAGAGCAACCTAGTTCAGGCTGGGATGCTTGGCTCACAAGTCTTTGGTTTAAAGTGGGCAACTACCGCTTCAAATTACGTCAAGCTGGGATGTCTGAGGTGGCTATCAATTGAAAAAGGTCTGGTGAAGACGGTGTGGCAAAATTCAGCTTGAAGAAATCTAGAAGAGCAGAGATCAACTTTGTCCTTGACCATCCAGAGGGCCAAACGAATGAAACACTGGAAGAAGAAAGGTTGGAAATGATTGAGGAAATGAAGAAGAAAAACATGGACACTTCTCTTATCCAGCAGAAAATGCACTCTACATTCTCTCTGCGCCGTAGAGAAGTAGTTGAGGTCCAGCCGCTTGTCCAGGAAATTAAAGAACAATGGCCAGCAATGTTTCTGACTGAGGTGAGTATTGTATGACCTATATTAGAGTTAGATGTGGATACTAGTGTGCTGGCTGTGTATTTCAGATCTTTAATCAAAGTGTTTGTCCTGTTTGTGCAGATCTGCAGGGAGTTTCATCGCATTACAAAAGTTCATCTTATGGCCACATTCCAGTCAGCATTGGAGAAGTTCACCCCAGCATTGCTGAAGCTTTACAGAAGTAAGAAGGAGTCAGAGTTCAGAGCACTCCTCGTGCCTCTGGATGAACAGGTAAGAAAATCAATTCATGTCAGTGATTATTTTTAATTTGTCCTCTTCCTTCACTTCCCCCTCAAACCACCTATTTTCTTTGTCCAAAATGGATCATTCCATGTGAAATCAGACACTTTGGGGCCGGACCGTCACAGATTTTAATCAAACTTGGTATGCCTTTTTAGTGACTGTAAAGCACCAAAAGTGCTTTTGCGCCAATCATTTCTGACTCCACAAATTACACACAGCAGGGAGAACAGTACAAGTTATGATATATTCAAATATAAAAAAATGAATAACAGAAAAAAGCTATATTTTGAAATGAGCCTCTCTCTAAAAAAGTCAGTCTATTATATCATTAACATCCCCAGAAAATCTGGCCTCTGGTTCTTGGGTCATTGCAGAGATAATGTGACTGATGGGGTGAAATGAGTTGTAGTGAAGTAGTAATAGAGTAATGTTAGAGGAGAGTATTCCACTTGACATGAGCACCCCACCTGACATTCAAAATGTCAGGTGGGGTGCTCATGCCAAGTGGAATACTCTCCTCTAACATTACTCTATTACTACTTCACTATAACTCATTTCACCTTGTAAGTCACATTATATCTGCAGTGACCCAAGAAGCAAAGATACAGTTTTCATGTTTTTTGTATGTGTATTTTATAGTCAGCTTTCAAACAACATCAAAACCATTTCTATGTCACCTACATTGACTGTGATAATTGAGACTGAATTCATGGTGTACTGCCCACCTAATTCAGACATTTTAGTCTGTTTCTCCCTTAATAGTTGTGCAAATGCAGTTCTGTGGTTCTACCTCGTCACTAAAAAAAAACATACCAAGTTTCATTAGAATCTGTGCCGGTCTGTCCCCAAAGTGTCTGATTTCACATGGGATGTCTCATATGTGTACTTAAAGGGTACCTCCGGCAATTTTGAAGCTAAATCCCATTGCTAGAGGTGGTCGAGTAATGACAGTAGCCAAAGGACAGTGCAAATTGGCGCTCCCTGTGCGAAGATTGCGCTGTTTGCGTTGCCTGTCATGCTAGCCAAATAGCGTGGTGATGGGGGCAGATTTTAAACCTCCACATAAAACAACAACTTGCACACTGCAGAAACGCGACACCGCTTTCTAAACCATCCGACAACAAAGCCACGAGCCTTACAATCAAAACTATATGCCTGGTTCATACATTATTGGTGTGGGGACGTTACAAAACAACTTAATATGCAGCCTTTCACTTACCTCTTCTTGGTATGCGCGCGCCTGTGAAGAGCCCTAAAGAGTCAATGGCTGAAGAGAAACGCTATTCCAAAAGCCAGGAGTTGTGGATGGGAATATCGGCCATCGACTCTTTAGGGCTTTTCACAGGCGCGCGCGCATGGTAGTGGGACTGACATGGTTTGGGGCTGCATGAAAGCCGTCAACATTGGAAAGCTGAAGTTCACCAAAAGAAACATGCATGTCAAAATGTATTGTGACTACTGAAGCAGATCACGACCCTCTCTATGCATTTTACATAGGATTTTGCCAGAGGATGAGACGTTAATGGCTGTATTTTTAATTATTTTGAGTGAACAATATATTGAAACGGTTATATAAGCTGTACAGTAACTACTTTTCATTGTGTCAAAGTGAAATTTCTTTAATGTTGTCCCATGAAAAGATATACTTACAAATCTGCAGAAATGTGAGGGGTGATGGTTTAGAACAATGAAGTAGTTCGTTGTTGTCGAGAGGACCAATCACAGTGGCTCTCTTTTGACTGTTTGCTGTAACGTTCATCCAATTACATTTTCTGGAATTTCATATAGAAGCTTTGAATGTAAGACTAAATGCATTCCACAGATTTATGTTGTGTACAGAATTAGAATTGCTGCCTCACACCCAATACAGCCATCATATTTTGATGCTGGATTTCTTAAAACATCCAATTTGATAGTGGATACTTCATGTAGTTGGCTTTAATACCCTGCCAGGTGGTCTTCAGTGGGGAGTACCAACTAATGTCACTAAGTGTTCAAAAGAGCATAGTTGTAAACAACTGGACTTCATTTTGGGTCTGGAAGATGCTTCACTTCACATCCGAATGGTATCTTCACTTCTAGCCAGTACTGAAGAACCCTTTCGGATGAATGAAACAACTTTAAAGCTCCAAACAGAAGTCCAGTTGCTTACTACTAAACACAGTTTACTGACATGGCCTAAATGAATAACAATATTCACTGACATGCCACTAAATAAATTCTGTATCTCTGTGTGCCCAGGTGATGGCGATAGCAGAACATAGGAGGAGAGTGGCCTTGGAAGGATTGCCCATTTACCTCAAGGAGGATGCATCAAATCTTTTCAAGACATGTC
This sequence comes from Neoarius graeffei, assembly GCF_027579695.1. Taxonomy (NCBI): domain Eukaryota; kingdom Metazoa; phylum Chordata; class Actinopteri; order Siluriformes; family Ariidae; genus Neoarius; species Neoarius graeffei. The sequence goes on from NC_083572.1 coordinate 63,457,818, forward strand.
TGGTAAGAATCAATTTATTCTCTGATACTCTCAACATGTGATAATGTTGGGCAATGTGCACTGTGGCAAGAAGGTTTGCTTTGTCCCCCAGCACAGTGTCCAGAGCTTGGAGTAGATGCCAGGAGACATGCCAGTACATCAGGGGACGTGGAGGAGGCCATAGGACGGTTTACAACCCAGCAGCAGGATCGCTATCGCCTTCTTTGTGCAAGGTGGCACAGAAAAACCACTGCCAGAGCCCTGCAAAAAGAGCTGTGCAGGCCACTGATGTGCATGTTGATGCTCAAATGGTCAGAAACAGACTTCATGAGGAGGGTATGAGGGTCTGGTGTCCACACGTGGTTCCTATGCTTACAGAGTGGGACCGTAGGGATTGATTTGTGTATACCATAGAACATCAAGATTGGCACATTCACCATTGGTGCCCTGTGCTCTTCACAGATGAGAGCAGTTCACACTGAACACATGTGACAGACATGACAACGTCAGGAGATGCCATGGAGAATGGTATGCTGCCTGCAACATCATTTGTGAAGAGCACAGGGCGCCAATACAATGTAGATTTTGGTGTTCTCTTGTTTATGTAAATCGCTCCATACGGTGTCGCTCTGTGAGCATAGGCCTCACGTGTAGATACCAGGCCCTCATACCCTCCTCATGAAGTCTGGTTCTGACCGTTTGAGCATCAACATGCACATTAGTAGCCTGCAAAGCTCATTTTGCAGGGCTCTGGCAGTGCTCTTTCCATGCCACCTGGTACAAGGAAGGAGAAAGCAATTCCGCTGCTGGGTTGTAAACCGTCCTATGGCCTCCTCCACGTCCCCTGGTGTACTGGCATGTCTCCTGGCATCTCCTCCACGCTCTGGACACTGTGCTGGGGGACACAGCAAACCTTCTTGCCACAGCACACATTAATGTGTCATCTTGGATGAGGAGCACTACCTAAGCAAATTCAGTGGGTGAAGGAGATTGTCACGTGGTACTTACAAGGGTGTGAAACTGTCAAAATGCACATGTGACCAAAAAAAAAATCAGCCAGAAAGGATGAAAAAAGAGAAATGGTCTGTGTGGGGTGTATTTTGGTTATTACCTCTACTTTCTACCCATTGCTTGTTAAATTTGCACAAAATGGATTCATAATGAGCGTTGCTTCATTACTAACTGGACTGGCTGGTATCACAGAAGTATGATTGACTTGGAGTTGCATTGCATGGTTTTGGTGTTCCCTTTATTTATTGGAGCAGTGAATTTCATTCACACATTCAGTAATGTCTTCTGTCTTTGCACACTCTCAGGACACAGATGAAGAGGAGGATTACACCAAAGGTGTAAAAATTGCCATACTGACAGTCTTCGAGGATGATGTAGCATCCGTTACGTCCCTACCTATGGTCATCAACATTGGCGTGATTTTGGAAGAGAGTGTCATCGTTCAGGGCATAAAGGACCTTCCTTCAGCAGTCGCATACTTGTTTGGCCTGCTGTATTGCATCAACATGGAATACCCCAAAAACCTGAGATACACTTTTGAGGTTTTACAGAAAGTTTTCCTTGACATGGGAGCACACTGCTGCTCTGCACGAGCTCAATCACTCCGAGGTAAAATGCAGAAATGTCTGCGCTAATGTGGCAAGTCCATTTCTCTCTGTCTCTCTCTCTCGGAGCTGCAAGTCAGGTGAGGGCAAGAGGCGGAAAAGTTTGTTGAATAGTTAATTGATTGTTTTACACGGATTTTTACTTGTTAATTGTTTAAGGGCTTAAGGTTTATTTACTAAATACTACAGGTCACACCACTGTGTATACAGTAACTGCTTATGTTTACAAGTCCTGTATGTTTACAAGTCCTGTATGTGCTAAAATGTGTGTTTTGAGACTATTTTGATCAAATCAAAAACCTGAGATACACTTTTGAGGTTCTACAGAAAGTCTCTCTCTCTCTCTGTGATGGGTGTTTTTAAGCGTATTTTTTTAAGCGTATTCAGTGAAATGTGTTGGAACTGTTTTGATCAAATTTAGTAAGAAGAGTCATTTGGAAGAATGTCCCAGTTGCCTTTCCACTTTACCTGGTTTGAAACCCCCAGTGCATGTTTTTTGCATACTGTTAGTATGTGTTTAAAATAAAGGAAATGGTTGTGCACATGAATTGTCTATTTGACTTTTTCCCCCTACTTTTTAATCCAAGTTGTGACAATCATTTAACATAACTTTAGTTTTTAAGTCACAAAAATAGCTAGTAAAAATGATTTTTCAAGTAAGAAGATATTTTGATTTAATTGATTAAACAAGTTCTGTCGTCTTGTTGGGCATACAGTACTTGGAAAAACCCTTAAATACATTTCTTGATTTCTTAGTTGAGTTTACTCCAAAAAACCCTTGATATGGGTTGCCTTGCTTTTTCAAGTAAACTGAGCAAATATTTTTTTACAGTGCTGAGATCAGATCATGGAACAGAGAATGTCCATGCCAACAGACTACAGACTTTTTTCAGGGAAGATGACACTGGAGAGGTCCATGGTCCTCCTTGTGTTATTCAAGGAAGGAGCACGGCAAACCAGAGAATCGAATGTTGGTGGGGGACGTATAGGAGACAGAATGTGGACTACTGGCGAGACGTCTTCAGAGAGTTCCAAGCTATGGGTGATTTCAGTGGTGATTTTATCGACAAGGGTCTTATTCAATTCTGTTTCCTAAAGATTATACAGGTAATCAATCAACACATGATAGGCTATTTAGTTTGAGAGTAAAAACAGTTGGAATAGGGTGTGTGCGTAATTGTGTGCGTAACAGTGCGTAACGCAGCCAGGCCAATTTGCAATCTATTAAACCCATGCGTGTATTGAATCATACTTGTATATCATGCTTCTCACTCTCAGTGCCTGCCTTACAGGACGAGCTGGACACAGTGGTGCAAATGTGGGACAACCATCGCATTCGTCCGGGGAGGAATGGGCGTGATCTCTACCAGGGCAAGCCAGTGATGATGTACAACAGGGGTCACCAAACTTTTTTCTCTGGGGGCCACATGGTCGTTCCTGACTGTGATGGGGGGCCGGGGTCGGGTCAGCTATATAACATAGAATTGTATGACCCAGACAAATATGACCACCAGCGGGCCTCATTGTGTAGTAGAGATTACTAGCCTGGCACAGCCATCCGCACTACTCTATCCGCACTACTGTATCCCGCACTACTGTATCCCCACTACTATACAGCAAATTCTATAGTGTTAAAATCAACTCTACGAGTGTCAATTTCAACACTACGCCAGTGTTTATTTTGTCCCAATCTTTATAGTGTTAATTTAACACTCGCCAAAGTGTTGGTTATACAACTCTGATTCAGTGTTAAAATGACTCCAATTAGAGTTAATAATTTAACTCTCCACAACACCAGATAGAGTTAGTTTCTTCATGCAGTAGTGTATGGAGTTAATTTTTAAATCTAGAGGAGTGTTAATTTTACTCCAGTTAGTGTTGTCCCTGTCATTGAGTGAGTTATTTTTTAAATCTACATGAGTGTTAATTTTACTCCAGTTAGTGTTGTCACTGTCATTGAGTGAGCTATTTTTTAAATCTACATGAGTGTTAATTTTACTCCAGTTAGTGTTGTCACTGTCATTGAGTGAGCTATTTTTTAAATCTACATGAGTGTTAATTTTACTCCAGTTAGTGTTGTCCCTGTCATTGAGTGAGTTATTTTTTAAATCTACATGAGTGTTAATTTTACTCCAGTTAGTGTTGTCACTGTCATTGAGTGAGCTATTTTTTAAATCTACGAGTGTTAATTTTACTCTAGTTAGTGTTGTCATGGTCATTGAGTGAGTTATTTTTTAAATCTACATGAGTGTTAATTTTACTCCAGTTAGTGTTGTCACGGTCATTGAGTGAGCTATTTTTTAAATCTACATGAGTGTTAATTTTACTCCAGTTAGTGTTGTCCCTGTCATTGAGTGAGCTATTTTTTAAATCTACATGAGTGTTAATTTTACTCCAGTTAGTGTTGTCCCTGTCATTGAGTGAGCTATTTTTTAAATCTACGAGTGTTAATTTTACTCCAGTTAGTGTTGTCCCTGTCATTGAGTGAGCTATTTTTTAAATCTACATGAGTGTTAATTTTACTCCAGTTAGTGTTGTCACTGTCATTGAGTGAGCTATTTTTTAAATCTACGAGTGTTAATTTTACTCCAGTTAGTGTTGTCACTGTCATTGAGTGAGCTATTTTTTAAATCTACATGAGTGTTAATTTTACTCCAGTTAGTGTTGTCACTGTCATTGAGTGAGCTATTTTTTAAATCTACGAGTGTTAATTTTACTCCAGTTAGTGTTGTCACTGTCATTGAGTGAGCTATTTTTTAAATCTACATGAGTGTTAATTTTACTCCAGTTAGTGTTGTCACTGTCATTGAATGAATGGATCCATACTGACATAAACTTACATTCAATGCATGTAATGACTTTTTAGCATGTTGTAAAACTTCACATTACCCACCATAATAAACAAGGGTCTTACAAAGTGAAATGTCCTCAATAAAGATTTTTATTGAAGTTAGAACTTCAACCAGTGGCATACATTTTACCAGGACTTTAGCAAAGGTGGCAGTGAGGTACAATATAGACTTTTCCATCAGAATTATAGGAAAACTGTTTATCAAAAGGTTTATAATGAAACAACCCTTCAACACTAACAATGTGAAAAGGGCAAAGTTTTTCTTCTATACAAAATGCACTTAAATGGTCATCAAACCCCAAAGTTACCACTTTGCACAGTACAAGATATGCACAGCCATCCTTCAAAATAACATTGATAATTTTTTTAAATAAAGGCATCTCAGACTGTAGACCACAACACACAAATAATCCAGCATGATACTCCGTACCAAAATATTTTACCCAGCTAGTTATTTGAGCATCATAATTTGGACTAAGCTTGAGAGACTGACATATCACATCACATCCCTCCAAATTAGACACCATTTCAATATGAGTCGGCCCATGCTCAAACCTTTCAAAATTAAAAGTTTCCCAATAAAAGGCCATGTGTGATTGATGTGCATTCACCATAGTTTTAGTAACATTTTTAAAGTTCTTAAGAGAGCGCTTGAAAAAATTGTGCTTCGCTTCAAACCGCATACACCAAACATGAAGAATGGGGCCTATTTTCCTTATACAGCTCGGGTAATGCACTAAAAAGTGGTGCTTGGGTATCAGTCTTTTGGTTGGGAATATGGTCTTGAAAAGGTTGTGGTGATCTGTAATCAAATGTTTAAGAAAACAAACCATACCTTCTGTTATACGAGGAGAAAAAACAATATATACAATTTGTAACAAAAGTAAAAGCAAGTGCCATACAGAATCATTGTTTTCAAAGAGATCTCCAAAAATGAGTGGTGTGTTGCACAACAAACACCATGCCTGACTCGCATTTAACCCTCCTATTATGTTACGGGTCAAATTGACCCGTTTCAATTTTTAAAAGTGTTAAAAACACAGTTCATTTTTGTTTTCTGCTATGTATCTTATTTTATGTGTCTCATTTAGTGTAAAAAACACATAAAATGAAAAAAACAATGAATTCAAATATTTGTACCCCCCCCCGCATGAACCTATTACATAGATACTGTTCCGGGTCAATTTGACCTGGTTGTCAAAGTAGAGGCTAAACAGAGACAGAAGTGTCAAATATTATAGGTTTCTTGCATTTGTGAGATATAGTCCACTTCCACACCTTCCCTCCACCCCCCACTCTCTCTCTCTCTCTCTCTATCTATCTCACACACACACACACACACACACACACACACAACCTATTCCTGACCTCAATGGAAAGTGCGAGAGTTGTACTTGACATGGCACAGGGCCTAAGGGGGCACAACATTACTTGTGACAACTTTTTCACAAGCTACGCCCTGGGTCAGGAACTTCTCAAGAGAAAGATCACAATGGTCGGAACGGTCCGCAAAAACAGGACTGAACTCCCACCAGAACTGCTTGTGACAAAGGACAGAGCCCCTCAGTCCTCTGCATTCGCCTTCACAGACACCACTACTGTGGTGTCATACTGTCCTAAAAAAGGGAAGAATGTTGTGCTCATGAGCACCTTGCACAGGGATGCGGAAATCAGTTCAGGAGAAGACCGAAAACCCACCATCATCTGTGACTACAATGCCACCAAAGGGGGTGTGGATAATTTGGATAAGGTGACAGATGCCTACAGTACCAAGCGGATGACTGCACGTTGGCCTCTTGTCATCTTCTACCAGAGGGGAACCGTCAGGGCCTTCTAGGCCTTCAGAGAAGGCCTTAAAAATTTTGGACCAAAAGTAGCTAATAAATAATATAAATATGCATATTTTTTAAAAAAAAATGTCTAATTTAATACCATACACTAATACATTTCTCACGTGTTCTTCAGTTAAGTTTACTGTCAAGTTCACATCAGCAATGAAAGGGTTACTGGCTGAAACACGCTGTCCAATCAAAATCGTCCCTCATGGAGAGCGAGCTCATTAATTGGTTAGGACTTCACAAGTCCCTGAGAAGGCCTGAGCTATGTATTTTGATATGGAGAATGATGGGGAAATTGACCAATCAATGTTTGATTTTAAGTGGGCGGGACAAAAACAAAAGATTGTAGGCCTTCATGAAGTCCTAGCCAATGCTCCTAGCCGACAGGACAGTAGCGGGCAAAATAAAATTGATAGAATTAGTGGTTGAGAGTTGAATGGCGGATAACGAGAGCGACGTTGTGGCTAGCATCGCCTTTTTCAAGGCGACCTTTCACCGAAAAGCTGGAGATAATAAAAAAAGCACTTCTTTTGGAGCTCAAATTAAAGGACAAACTTTATGACGCTGCCATTGCCCACTTTACAAAAAAAGACCGACGTATGGATTTTGTTTTCATGTAGGTAGGATTTTATAAGCCACCTTTTGGTGTTTCAAGTGTTTGGAAATTCCAAGTGGGCATTCAGTTTGTACATAGTGTAAAATTGCCCTTTCAGTAGATAAATTATTATTTTCAACATTATTATTCACGATGATATTCATTCATGATGATGGTGATCATTATTATTTTCATTCTCCCATTTTAATCACTGTAAAATTAAGGGGGTGTAGCGGGAACTATAAAGACTTTTATTTGATGCGCCTCCCGAAATGGAAATGTAGGCTATTTGTACTTCATGTCAATTTAAAATATGTATTTTTATTGCCAACTTTAAGAATTATTCATTTGAAATTGCATTACAGTTTGAAGATTTGAAGATTGTGCTTGTTTTTTTGTACGCTGTTATTTAATAGTGCTGTTAGCATATATATATATATATATATATATATATATATATATATATATATATATTATTATTATTTTTTTTTTTTAAGGTCACGAGTTTTATGCAATGTTTCCTGTTGGGGAAGTTGTGATGTTATGGTCTGTTTGTTTACATCCTTGTCGTCGTTAATTAAACGATCAGTTACTTAACGCTTTCAAGTCATCCTCTGTGCCTTTGCCGCGATTATTTATTTTCTCATCAATATGAGGGCTGAGGTGAAGGCCCAGCTGTAGTGCTCACGGTTCGCCACTGTCTTCTACAATATAATTGATGTATCGGCATACAATGCCATTGTGATCTGGTCAGAGATCTGTCCAGAGTGGAATGCTGGAAAGCTTTTCAAGAGACGCATGTTCCTCGAAGAGCTGGGAAAGGCCCTTGTGGTTCCACATATTGAACGAAGAAAATCCATGCCAAGGACACCGACTGCTGTAGCCACCGTTCGGGAGATCCAGGACAGCGCATCAACCAGCACACCAGTGCGCGAGGTAAGAGTGTGTGTTTGTGTGTCTGTCTGTGTGTGTGTGCGTACATGCGCGCGTGCATGTGTGTTTGTGTGTGTGGATGGGGGGGGTGTACCACAATATGTGGTACACATATGTGTACAGTATGTCTGTGTGTTTCCTTATGTGTGATGCAGTATTTCATTGTACAACCCCGATTCCAAAAAAGTTGGGACAAAGTACAAATTGTAAATAAAAACGGAATGCTATAATGTACAAATCTCAAAAACTGATATTGTATTCACAATAGAACATAGACAACATATCAAATGTCGAAAGTGAGACATTTTGAAATTTCATGCCAAATATTGGCTCATTTGAAATTTCATGACAGCAACACATCTCAAAAAAGTTGGGACAGGGGCAATAAGAGGCTGGAAAAGTTAAAGGTACAAAAAAGGAACAGCTGGAGGACCAAATTGCAACTCATTAGGTCAATTGGCAATAGGTCATTAACATGACTGGGTATAAAAAGAGCATCTTGGAGTGGCAGCAGCTCTCAGAAGTAAAGATGGGAAGAGGATCACCAATCCCCCTAATTCTGTGCCGACAAATAGTGGAGCAATATCAGAAAGGAGTTCGACAGTGTGAAATTGCAAAGAGTTTGAACATATCATCATCTACAGTGCATAATATCATCAAAAGATTCAGAGAATCTGGAAGAATCTCTGTGCGTAAGGGTCAAGGCCGGAAAACCATACTGGGTGCCCGTGATCTTCGGGCCCTTAGACGGCACTGCATCACATACAGGCATGCTTCTGTATTGGAAATCACAAAATGGGCTCAGGAATATTTCCAGAGAACATTATCTGTGAACACAATTCACCGTGCCATCCGCCATTGCCAGCTAAAACTCTATAGTTCAAAGAAGAAGCCGTATCTAAACATGATCCAGAAGCGCAGACGTCTTCTCTGGGCCAAGGCTCATTTAAAATGGAATGTGGCAAAGTGGAAAACTGTTCTGTGGTCAGACGAATCAAAATTTGAAGTTCTTTATGGAAATCAGGGACGCCGTGTCATTCGGACTAAAGAGGAGAAGGACGACCCAAGTTGTTATCAGCGCTCAGTTCAGAAGCCTGCATCTCTGATGGTATGGGGTTGCATTAGTGCATGTGGCATGGGCAGCTTACACATCTGGAAAGACACCATCAATGCTGAAAGGTATATCCAGGTTCTAGAGCAACATATGCTCCCATCCAGACGACGTCTCTTTCAGGGAAGCCCTTGCATTTTCCAACATGACATTGCCAAACCACATACTGCATCAATTACAGCATCATGGCTGTGTAGAAGAAGGGTCCGGGTACTGAACTGGCCAGCCTGCAGTCCAGATCTTTCACCCATAGAAAACATTTGGCGCATCATAAAACGGAAGACACGACAAAAAAGACCTAAGGCAGTTGAGCAACTAGAATCCTACATTAGACAAGAATGGGTGAACATTCCTATCCCTAAACTTGAGCAACTTGTCAGTCCCCAGACGTTTACAGACTGTTGTAAAGAGAAAAGGGGATGTCTCACAGTGGTAAACATGGCCTTGTCCCAACTTTTTTGAGATGTGTTGTTGTCATGAAATTTAAAATCACCTAATTGTTCTCTTTAAATGATAAATTTTCTCAGTTTAAACATTTGATATGTCATCTATGTTCTATTCTGAATAAAATATGGAATTTTGAAACTTCCACATCATTGCATTCTGTTTTTATTTACAATTTATACTTTGTCCCAACTTTTTTGGAATCGGGGTTGTACATTAGATTAGAAAAATAGCAAAAATAAAGTAATAATGATGTTTGTCCTCCTAGGTTTCTGCGGGGAGTAAAAGGAAGAGGAAGAAATGCCAGATCTGCAAGCCAGCAGATGATGTGAAGACAAGCTCAACTTGTGTGAAGTGTGGTAAATTCATATGCACAAAACACACTGTGATGGCATGCCCCTCATGTGCCAAGTAGAGTCATTTCTGTGAATTTCTGTTCCTACGGTAGGTGCTGTAGTTCATATACTGTAATTCCCAAACATTCTATAGTTCATGTTGTTCCTAAGCATTGTAAAGTGTCACATTCAGACACACACATAGTGGGAAAGAGGTGTTCAAACAGCAATTCATACACTTATGTACAGTGGTGTTCATACTACTTATCTCCTCTGAATTTGTTCATTTCTTGAAATAAAGGTTGCTTTGCATTGAATACCTAATGACTCATTTGTCTTGAATTTGAATCAGCAGCTCGGCTACAGACATATATTATAACATGATAATATTATGTTAATGTCATTGTATATTTCACATGTATTACATATTGCAAACTGTTTATTTCTAACCAATGTCAGGTAAAACAACTTTTTAAAAAATGTTTGACCTTCCAGAATACACTTAAAAGATATTTTTATTTCAGAAATCGGGTGAATTATCCTAAATGAACCATGATCTATCTGAGGTCAAAAAACACCTTTGCACCAAAATTGACTTGAAATGGAAGAAATGGACCTGCTAATGATGCATACAAAGGAATTGTGAGGATATTTTTGTTTTATGACACTTTTAGACAATTAAACATGCCATTAGGCTTGGCACGGTTATGGGAAAAAAACCGAACCGTACGATACGCCTGTTGCGGTGCAATACGCGTATAAACCGCGGTACCCCTATTTAAGACGTTCGCCAAAAAAAAAAAGCCGAATGCCCGTATGAAACCACGTGGTTCTCTTTCGCGCGAACAGGGGTGATAGCGTTGCGGCGCCGCGCCGGATTTCCGGCGTACCGCAGCGCCGGAAAAAAAAAAATCTAGTTCGCCCATTATCCTGTGTCATTCTGAGATGCGCAGATAGACAGTAAAGGGAATTCGGAATTCCCTTTACTGTCTATCTGCGCATCTCAGAATGACACAGGATAATGGGCGAACTAGATTTTTTTTTTTTTTTCCGGTGAGGGGAGGGGAGGTTTGTTTTAAACAGTGCAGTGATTGGTTTTATTGCAATATTTTATATTGGCTGTGTGTGTATTTTGTTATAAATCGTTCTAAGAATACAGTGGCACTTTAAGATTAGATAAGAAATCCAGCCATACGTTTCAAAACACTGCACTTTAATTTCAAGTGAAAAAATACATCCTCACTCTCAGGGATTAGAAGAGTTTTTGATTCGGTTTTTGTATATAGGTGGTTGGTTGGTCGCCACATAAAAGTTTAAGTTTTAACACACACATCTGTTCAAAAGTAAGCTTTAAGAACTCATTTTTATTTCTTCCAATTATGAAAACTCTGTATGTGACAAAAGACACCTGGTTCCTCTAGATGCCACAACATGGCAGCAAACACTCCTGACACTTTGTATAAATACTGTAGTAAATAAAAAAGCTGTTGAAATCATCCATGTCTTCCCTCTTGCTGTTTCAAAATACTACCTGGCTTTTCATCAGAGATTGTTCATAAAATGTGCTTATGTCAACTCAAACTCCGTTTGTGCATGATTATTTCATTGTAACTATAATTTTAACCTCTCTTAAATGCTGTATCCTAAACTATGTTTACTTAAGGTAAATAGTAGGCTATATGCCCAGAGTACTTAAGATTTAAAAAAAAAAACGCAATACGTACCGAACCGCAGACCTCAAACCGCAATACGTACCGAACCGCGACTTTTGTGAACCGTGCCACCCCTACATGCCATGGGTCAAATTGACCCGGGAACATCATGGGTGTTCCTCAGAAATGAACATAATAGGAGGGTTAAACCAAGGTCTTTACTGTCATCCATCTTCAAAGCAGTTGGACGATTTTTTCTTTCAATGTACCCATAGTTGAAAGCGACAATCCGTTCACACAAATCATTCACCGTAATTGTCTTTGTATCAACTAAGTGCTGGTAAACAAGTTTCAGTTCATACTGGGCCACACCTTCCAATATGTCGTGCATTATGTCCACAGCAAAGTTATCACAAGTGTGGTAATACTCTAGTGTGTTTAACAAGCAAGCTCTTTTCACACCAAAAGCTGATGACATCTCTGGATTGTCCTGTAAAAGTACTGCAGTGCTGGGAATGAAGTTCTTTAGACCGAAAAACAATATCAGGCTGATCCTCTGAAACAATACTCTGCAGTGCATCCCTATCCGCTAAGCAAAACCGGCAACAGTATATGGCACTGAATGATTCAACGAATCCAAACAGACCATGAAGTGCAAGATTGTCTCCTGTGATCTGAACAACACTCCCTCGTAATGGGTTTTCAGATACAGGAGTAGACACACCATCCCTTTCCAAACATTTTAAGTCGTCCACAAGAGGCTTCAAAATAACATCAAAACCATACTTCTTAATGTCAGACGTGTGAAAAAGCAAAACTAGTTGAATGTTCATTACAACAGAGTTGAATTTTGGAGGAAGATTCCTCAAAATAAAATAAATACACCCAAGCTTGTGGATCCCTTTTTTGGACCCCAGGGGATTAGCCATCTCAAAATCATCATAGTAAAGTTGAAGTTGTAACGCATTTTTTTCACAGGAAAACAATCTGTTAGTCCTAACATATTCACCATCACAAATGTCTTCATAAAAAAACTTTTTCTTTTGTCTGATGAAAAGCCTCTAATATTTCTTTGTTGTTAAACATAGTCCTGATCGTTTCAAGGACTGGGACATACACAAACTTATCTGTAACAGGAACCTGGCTGTACATTCCAGTTTTCCTGTCACGTCTAACATCAAATCTAACACCTAGAACATGTTCCACTGGTTGTACAATTTGCCACTTCTCTTCATAGTACCTCCGGCATTTAGCTAGCATATTAAATTTAATCAGTGGATTTTCAATGGAACGGAAACATCGCTCAACAGTCTCATGAAGCTCTGATGGAATATTACTAAGAACTGCCTCCTTTGCCTGGGTTTGTATGCCATCAACTAATTCTTCAATTGTTTCAACTGCTACTTGAACTGAACTCTGACCTACCATGTTAGCTTGCAACTGTGCAACCAAAGACCCACACATATCATCCAAATTAATTTCACAAACAGAAGAGCTCTCCATTGCCTATCCTTCAGTTTCAGCATTGCTACTCTCTAAAGCCTCAAAGGCAGTATGATCCCATCCACCTTGTGACGCACCCTCCGTACTCCCTCCATCTCCCTCATGTTCATTACAAGGAACCAAATTTCCATGAGTCCGAACTAAATGTTTTTTTAAATCCAGAATAAGTTCCAAATACTGATGAACATCCAGTTTCTGCACAACTCAAACGCAAATATTTTCCTGGATAAAGGCCATGATGAAATTTTAAATGACGGCAAATCAGATAAGAGTTTGAATGCAATGTTTTGCAAATAAAACAAGTGAACATAAATCATACAATTTATGACCCTTATTATGGCGAATTACTTTTTCACATTGAGATATCTGGCCCTCAGTTCCTGGACTCTTGGTTTTTCTTTTGTCTTGCCCACATCAATATTGTATACTGCCGTTTGAATGAAACTGTAAAAACCATCAAGTGCCTCACAATACGATGTTCCGGAAACAAAGTGTGCCTTGAACAGTTCGTCAAATGCAGCTACTGATGTTTGTGCTCTGCATGGTACTGCCTGACTGTCAATGATTATGTAGAACTTGTGGATCTTATTCTTCTGTTCCCTGACGCAGAGCATGAATGGCTGCGATGGTTCCAGTCTGGACAGGAAAATCTGCATGCTTGTACCAATCTATAAACAAAAACAACAGAAAATGGTATAAACATCATGTTATTTGCATGGAGATATTTTAAGAACATGAGCACAACTGCAATCCCTTTTCTCCCCTTTTCCCTATTGAACTCAATCTGACAAAGCACTCCCCTTACTAGGAGTGGGTTCAAAACAATAGATCAACCACACATGAATTGCAGGACAACTGCTTCCAATATCATGCAATATACTTGATGTAACACTTGCATTTACAACTTTTTTTAGATGTACATTAGCTTAGATTAAACTTTGACATTACCACATGTATGAAAACTAAGTAACAAAAGTAGTATCTAATCGGAAGATACCTGTACTTCCAACCAAAGGCCACGATGCGGGCCACTGCTTCCCACTCTCTTTCTTTGTAAGCATGATGCAAGGTGGGTACCTTGAATGTGGTGCCTGAAGTCCTTGACAAATAAAATTTCGACCAGAAGTCTGTTAGACAGTCCAGCACGAGGCCATTGCCCACCCCATTTTCTATGTCTCCATTTTCCAGTACCCGCTGAAAAGTAATATTTGCATCCAGGATGTTGGGGTCAGAAAAGGTATTAATCATATCTGTAATGCAGTGGGCTGAACGAATAGTGAGGAGCTGCTTCTCTGCAACATTTTCTGGGTTTTCAAAGAAAGAGTTGGAGTTTGCATCAGACGTCGCATCAACCACGTTATCAGCAAGCAAGTCGGTTAGCAAATTGTCAAATAGAGGCAGAGATGTAATTTGTGGGTCATACACGAGTGTGTCACTTGCGTTGTCACATGATACATTCCTAGGCCCACCAAGAAATATTACCTCTTCATCTTCCTCATTTGAATGTGGAATCACACGTGCAGGTATGGGAGGGCTGGAGGTAGACACAAGCTGTCCTATTTCAGACACTGGAGCAGACATTATAGGGCTGAGCTATACAGATATAGTAGAAGAACAAGCACGTGGAGAAAGTCTGTCTGGAGTTGAAGTCTTGCTTGCTGTAGTGCAAGTACTCTCTGCAAGTGAGTTGTCTTGGTGAGGTGCCTCAGGTGTGGCATTCAAATTAGTTGAAGTTTCAGTATCTTTTCTCTTAGAGCAGACATACAATCGAAGAATTTTATGCCGAGTTGTGTCATAGACACTTGTAACAGACAGTGTCTCTTCTAAAGGCTCATCTGAACCCATAACACAGAGTGTGAATTCAAATTCGTCCATATGTCCTTTTGTGGATTTCCCATTAGGGAAAAACATCTTCTTTGCATCCTCAAGTATTTTTTTCATAGTGTCACTTTTCCTGACTATGATTTCCCTTGTGCCACCTCCAGTTGGACGTCGAACCTGTTTCATAACACCATTGTGGTAGTTCATCCATCCTACTTCAATCTTCCTTGTGCCTCTCTCTGCATTTTTGTTCCCCACACCAATCCTGTTGCGGCTTTGAGTGGCTGTCGGTGCTGGGCCACTGGTGCTGGATAGCCTCATTTTGGACCGAAGTCGATCCACAAGGATTCTCTTCCTCTCTTCATTGCGTTCACCACTGGTCCAGTTCCTGGCAAACACTCTGGCACCCAGATGAGGAATATACCTCGACAAGGTGTCGTCATCTATTGCATTCATGATGTCTTGGTCCACCTGAAAGTGTAAACATATTATTATTATTATTATTATTATTATTATTATTATTATCATCATCATCATCATGTGTTTATTGTTCATACATAATGCTGGTCTCTTAACTTTATCACTGCACTGCCTTATGTACTTGCACTAGGCTACTATCATACACATACTGTCACACAGCACCTTGCAATACTGAATCACAGGCTCAGTCCCTGCTAGAAATGTATAAAGTACTGGAGCAGAGGAGTGGAGTAGAAGTACAAGCACTATATCAAAAAAAATGACTTGAGTAGAAGCACTATGGCCACAGATGGTTGATATTTGCTACGGCTAGTCTGCTAGTGCTATCTACCTCTCTGCATGTAAGCAGCTCCATGTAAACAGGGAACCAGCACATGAACATATAAATATGGTTAAACTGCATTTGACTTGAGCAAAGATTGAATCGCTAGCCTACTACTTTAGCTACCACCAGAGAGCAGGCTAGCGCTGGGTGTGAACACTTGTAGCATGCTAGGCTAGCCTCCTGTGGCTTGATGCAACAGGTGAGCTTTCGTGAAATGCACAGATTAGCCAACACCTTCGATTTGTGAGGTTTAAACACATTTGTCTCACCTTGTCCGGGTGATGTTCTCCTCTGGGACCCCCCTCTCTCTCAAGGCATCATAAAAAGCCATTTCTACTCTGTTACCTGTCCGCCAGTTTCGTTGTCTGACCCACAGGGGTACGGAAGCCGAGAGAGGGAACGCAGCTCTGCTAGAAATCTCAGCTGTTTTCTCGAGATCACGAAATAATTGTTTTGTTTTCTCGAAATCACGGAATAATTGTTTTGTTTTCTTGAGATCACGGAATAATTGTTTTGTTTTCTCGAGATCATGGAATAATTGTTTTGTTTTCTCGAGATCTCGAAATAACGGTTTTGTTTTCTCGAGATCTCGAATTAGTTGTGTTGTTTTCTCGAGATCCTGAATTAATTATGTCGTTATCTCGGGATAACGGTTTTGTTTTCTCGAGATCTCGAATTAATTATGCCGTTATCTCGGGATAACAAGGTGAATAAAAAAAGATTATATGACGGGCCTCTCTCGGCTTCCGTACTCTAGCCTAGTGACTTACCAGTAACAAAATGGTCTGAACATATTCTGTACTGTTGTAGATTTGAAGTATTCAGATCCGCTCTGCATAAAGCAGCTAAATACTCTGTCTCCTGGCAGAAAGCTCCTTGGTTTGCTCCCCTTGTGTCTCAATCACAGCTGGTATTCTGTAGAAAGACTTCTTTTCACCTTTCCCATCAGCTTTGTTAGAACACCCTAACACAGCACAAAAGTTTACCATTGTAGGCTTTTGATGAACCAAGTGCCTCGTGGGTTCACATACCGCGCGCCGCCGTTATTTCCCCCTAATCACGAGTTTGTTGGTCTTCCAATATGGCGCAGGGTTTGTTTACTTCCGGTTTCGGGTGACGTCAGTGAAATATTCCTACCCCATCATGCACCGCTACACATTTTTGCAAAATCTTCGAACAGAAATCCACCAAATACAAAAGGAACATCGTAGTTTGACTTCAACAAAGTTTTTAGTTTAGTTTGTTGTAAGGATTTTACAGTTAAAAGAAGAAAAATAAAATTACGCCACATGCCCACCATGACAAAGATGTGTATCAAAGTAAGGGGTATATAAACTGCACGCTCCGCTCAAAAATTATGATGTGCGTAGTAGAAAACGTAATAGCGGATTTTCTATTGCTAGTAGTCACTTGTAATTTCTATGTAGAGAGCAGAGCCGGTGTTAACTTGTGAGGGCCGGCCCAAAGCACGTCTGAGGTACAGCAGCCCACCGGGATAATGCCCAAAATCACAGATTACCAGTCCGAGCCTGTAAGGGAGTTTTTCCTTGCCACCGTCGCCACAGGCTTGCTCACTGGGGATAGATTAGGGATAAAATTAGCTCATGTTTAAAGTCATTAAAATTCTGTAAAGCTGCTATGTGACAATGTCTATTGTTAAAAGCGCTATAAAAATAAACTTGACTCCACACTGAACAGCTCATAAAATTAGTGGCATTGTGGTGATGTTTTTCTTGCTTAGTAAATTTGGTCATGTTTAAGTTTAAGGTGCTTGATCTTGGTTACAGAAATGTCTGTGAGATTAAAATGCCAATTGCAGCTTTGAATTTGAAAATGACGTTCAGGTTCCTTTCACATGGCCGTTGTTGTCGCCCCCTATATAGAGGATGTGCAGTCACATGACCCGTCCGTATTTACTCCGCCATATTGGACGGCTTCAGGATTGTTTACCTTGCGCGAGCGTAATGGATCCAGGGAGTAATCCCCAAGAAAGTTCGGAAAATACCCCATCTACATCGCACAATAACTTGTCTAAGTTTGTTCAGCATCTTGAAGGTGACGTGAGGCAGCGTTACGTGGAAAAGTGTTCCAGGTTGGGGATTGCAGACCCGTACAACTTGCCGCAATCCTTGTTCAGGGAAATTCGGAGCTGCGGTGCCGGCGATTTGCCCGATCTGGCCTACCACGACATTTACAATTTTCTTGTTAATCGTGAATCGTGTTACACTGGCAAAGCCCTCAAAGCTTACAAGAGCCTGGAAGCTTATAAATATTTTGTTGCGGGATGGGTATCCCAACTACAACCCCGATTCAAAAAAAGTTGGGACAAAGTACAAATTGTAAATAAAAACGGAATGCAATGATGTGGAAGTTTCAAAATTCCATATTTTATTCAGAATAGAACATAGATGACATATCAAATGTTTAAACTGAGAAAATGTATAATTTAAAGAGAAAAATTAGACGATTTTAAATTTCATGACAACAACATCTCAAAAAAGTTGGGACAAGGCCATGTTTACCACTGTGAGACATCCCCTTTTCTCTTTACAACAGTCTGTAAACGTCTGGGGACTGAGGAGACAAGTTGCTCAAGTTTAGGGATAGGAATGTTAACCCATTCTTGTCTAATGTAGGATTCTAGTTGCTCAATTGTCTTAGGTCTTTTTTGTCGTATCTTCCGTTTTATGATGCGCCAAATGTTTTCTATGGGTGAAAGCTCTGGACTGCAGGCTGGCCAGTTCAGTACCCGGACCCTTCTTCTACGCAGCCATGATGCTGTAATTGATGCAGTATGTGGTTTGGCATTGTCATGTTGGAAAATGCAAGGTCTTCCCTGAAAGAGACGTCGTCTGGATGGGAGCATATGTTGCTCTGGAACCTGGATATACCTTTCAGCATTGATGGTGTCTTTCCAGATGTGTAAGCTGCCCATGCCACACGCACTAATGCAACCCCATACCATCAGAGATGCAGGCTTCTGAACTGAGTGCTGACAACAACTTGGGTCGTCCTTCTCCTTTTTAGTCTGAATGACATGGCGTCCCTGATTTCCATAAAGAACTTCAAATTTTGATTCGTCTGACCACAGAACAGTTTTCCACTTTGCCACAGTCCATTTTAAATGAGCCTTGGCCCAGAGAAGATGTCTGTGCTTCTGGATCATGTTTAGATACGGCTTCTTCTTTGAACTATAGAGTTTTAGCTGGCAACGGCGGATGGCACGGTGAATTGTGTTCACAGATAATGTTCTCTGGAAATATTCCTGAGCCCGTTTTGTGATTTCCAATACAGAAGCATGCCTGTATGTGATGCAGTGCCGTCTAAGGGCCCGAAGATCACAGCCACCCAGTATGGTTTTCCGGCCTTGACCCTTACGCACAGAGATTCTTCCAGATTCTCTGACTCTTTTGATGATATTATGCACTGTAGATGATGATATGTTCAAACTCTTTGCAATTTTACACTGTTGAACTCCTTTCTGATATTGCTCCACTATTTGTCGGCGCAGAATTAGAGGGATTGGTGATCCTCTTCCCATCTTTACTTCTGAGAGCCGCTGCCACTCCAAGGTGCTCTTTTTATACCCAGTCACGTTAATGACCTATTGCCAATTGACCTAATGAGTTGCAATTTGGTCCTCCAGCTGTTCCTTTTTTTGTACCTTTAACTTTTCCAGCCTCTTATTGCCCCTGTTCCAACTTTTTTGAGATGTGTTGCTGTCATGAAATTTCAAATGAGCCAATATTTGGCATGAAATTTCAAAATGTCTCACTTTCGACATTTGATATGTTGTCTATGTTCTATTGTGAATACAATATCAGTTTTTGAGATTTGTAAATTATTGCATTCCGTTTTTATTTACAATTTGTACTTTGTCCCAACTTTTTTGGAATTGGAGTTGTATACCTCTGGAAGGTTCCGAAGAAGAATGTCTACTTGATAACCTCACGGGTAAGTGGCATTAAGACGTTTATCATAAAGAGACTATGCAGGACGTTTTATCGTAAGAATGTTTGAAATCTAAACTCAGTTCCAGATAATGACAGGGTTGTAAATATGTATGTTTTTGTCTGAAAAAAAAATATCACAAACCACTGCTATCTTTATCTGTGCAGAATTATTATTCAATATCAGATATAAATGTATTAGAAGATTACACCTACCTGATACGAAGTGTTCACTACAAATTCGGCTGGTAGAACCGGGGTACCAGTTTTCTCTTCGCACAGCGGACACCCATTTTGCACGTCTCTCCTCGTCTGCGGGGAATCTATAAAATGACAGGCCCTCCTTTTGACCCTGTCTATTGGTACAACCAAATGCTGTACAAGATATAACCATTCTTGAAAGATCTACTCCCACACACTTGATAATTAGAACGGGTTCGTCTAAGTTCTATGCGCGGCCATGCCGTCCAAGATGGCAGATAAACAAATATCATGTGACCTCGTGACGTCACGTGCACGCTCTCTATGCCATGTTGAGTTTACTCAAATATGAGCCCTATCAAGTCTGAGCAAAGAGAGGTCTTGCCTCAACTCGCTACTCACAACTTGCACATATAAACGTGGCATGAGAGAAAAAAACATGATGTGTCGGTCTCAAACGAGCCAGCTCCTTTACATGAACGATTATCTGAGAGCCTCTTTCTATCTTTTGTTCATTAATTTTCTTAAGTTATTTTTCCCTTTTCTTCCTTCCTTTCTTTTTTAAAATTACCTGCAATCACTTTAGATGCAGCTACGATAACTCAGTGATTCTCATGAGCTTGAACACAGTCTCACCAATCAGAATGCTGTGGTTAGTCTACCAACAGTAACATAATATTTTGTACAAAACATAATGCTGATAAAAGTGATGGAATGTGACTGGTCAGCATTTCATTAAGAGTCACTGTTGGCCCCTGTATATATATAAAAATCACCATATTGTCTCACAGTGATATACTGTAAAACATGAACTGGCACATCACTGGAGGTAACAGAGCTTTCTAACGGTGTACTGCCAGAAGCACTGTGACTATGACGGCTGGACTATTTTAGGATGTGATGCAGGATGTAATGTGATGATTATAACTTTTTTTAGGTAAACAGATTAGATTGAAAAGGGTATTTCCTGAAGCTCCCGTTATTCTCATTAGAAGTCAAACGATATATTGGTGACATTTAGGGTTGCCACCTGTGTCTGACAAAAATCCTGGACATTTCGACCATCCAATCGACCCTTTTGCTTGTAAGCAACGGCGCCCTTCGCACATCTAACCCAAGACAAAAATCGCCCTTCTACGCTGAAATTGTATTACTCTAATTAGTAAAAATGACGCTTTTGCTAGTTATTTGTTTAGTTAATTGCTTTACATAATATAGCAGGTCTTCATTATTTTGGTTTATTTCCAACAGTTTTTGGTTGTGGACACCTGGGGGCAGTAGTGGGCACATGTAAAAGGGGAATACATAATTAAGTTCTGTTTGTTTGCTTATGTGGAATAAAAATAATCTAATTTTTCATTGTATCTAAGAATACCTGAATGTAACAATGTAAGGTGTAGTGTCAAACAGCTTACCTGATTGCTTAGAGTGTGGTGTGTGCTTTGCTTGTGCTTGCCTGTGCCTCTGCTGCTTGCTGCTCTTGGCTAAACAAATACATAGGAGGACATGTAACTGATATCACTGGGCACATACAGTACATACAGGAGTATGTACTACACTGCACTATTTCATTTAATTCACCAAAACCTTACCTAATCTTCCATTTATCATACATGTCAACCTTTGGTCAATCAAACCTGTATAACCAACCTCCAAAATCCGTATTTCCCTTATAAAATCCGTATAAGATGCAAATTAAAATAATTTACCTAAAATTTGAATGATAATTAACAATGATATATCCCAGTTACTTTTTATTCAATATTAATAACAATAAACCTTCAGAATGAATACAAAGTATTTTTCCAGTCTCACCTGTGAAAGGTAATCCCATGTGATCTTTTTTGGACAGTAAACCTGTTGGTACAGTTAAACGCAGCACATGAATGAGGCATCTTTATTCTCGGCTACTGTCTAGACACTATACCAGAGACGGTTGAAGAATCTCCACTTTGCCACATCCAATATGGATGACGTATGATTCTACGCAGAAGGCGGCGTCTATGTTTATATGTCTATGACTTCACGGTTGGTGGGATTCTCGCAATGCGGTGTGCGCATGATCAAAAGTGGAACAAAGTCTCGCTACCACAAGATAACGCGTGATTTCATAAGACTCTTTACTGGCTGTCTGTGCTGTACAGTACGTTTATCATCGTGGGAATTGATTATAGCTCTAAATAAATATTGAAGTTTTTTTAAAGAATCCGTATAACTTTATTTATACGCCCGTATACTACGTTTATTGAATCAAATCCGTATAAAATACGGACATTCCGTATAGGTTGACATGTGGGCAATTCCATGTAAATGTCAACCTCACCATGCAAAAATAAAGCAACATGTAATACATCAAAACCACTCCCAGAGATATCACCTAGGCCTGTATTTTACAGATGTGAATAAGTTGAACCAATTTGTAACCAACCTAATATGTCACTGTCAGTCTTTCTTTCTTATAATGTAAAACCCAAGCTAAAATCAACTTTGATCATGTACAATTCTATATTATTGCCACAAGCCACAGAAATGTATGCTAAAATCCACAAAACAGCAAAACAATAGCCATCCTAAATATTATTTAAGAACTTTGATAGTTTTAGCTGATATTTAGAGAGTTTTTCAAAGGGTTATGGTGGTTAAATTGCTGATTTTCTAAACATATGTCATGTCTATTTCAGACGCGTCACATCCATAACGGAATTTCGTCACATCCATAACGCTGACTTTTCCTTCCGAAACTCTGCATGAAATACAAAATATTTTAAACAAAGATTTTTTAATATTCACCTCGGACCCCTCTATCAAATGGATGTCTCCATTTCGACATTAGGTTTACAATTTCACAGAGTTTGATAAAAATGTACAGTCACCCAAGAAAAGTGATACTTTTTCTGTCACATCCATAACGCATCTTTTATTGGCGTTTTCTGGCATGCCCTAGATGTACTATGGGAATTGTTCTTGTTCTATCACTTCTCCAGTATGGTACAGCCTTAAAATATGCAACACCTGTTTAAATACTGGGAGACAATAAAACATGCACTGGGTCATTTGTTGCCATTTTGAGTTCAAGTGTCACGTCCATAACGCTGGAATTGCTCATGTATGATTTATATTTGGTGTTTTTCTTTGCTGCTGCTATGAGTCCTGGCTGATTTTCAATGAATGTCTTGAACTCAGTACAGGACAACTGAAAGTTTAGCCTGACTTGAAGCTCAGCCTTCACCATTGCAACGGAGAGTCTGTTTCTTTTATCAGTCCAAGCATCCTCCATTGCCCCTTTTCCACCAAAGCAGTTCCAGGGCTGGTTCGGTAGAGGTCTGCGCGGGTCGGATTTTTCAGTCCCGCTCCCGCCCGCGCAAAGAATTATGATTTTCAGTCCCGCTCCTGCTCGCGCCCACAAAAAAATTATGATTTTCAGTCCCGCTCCCACCCGCAAATCCCGCATGATGCAGACGTTCGCGTTATTTCTCAGGAAAGTTCTTGTCTTGACACAGCGTGATGGTGCCCCACCCCCTACTTTGAGTGGATTTGAACATAAATATCTACAGCTCACATTCACGTTTGTTATTATTTACCTTGTTTCTGAATTCAGCATGTAGTGTCTCTAGTAATAATAATAATTAGTGCTGTCAAGTGATTAAAATATTTAATCGCGAATTGCACGTTTTTATCACATGAGAAACCATTGTAATTCTCTGATCAGCATAAAAAAAGTGAATGGGCTTGCTTTGTACCAATGGTGTTTTGTTTTTGTTTTTTTTATTGCAAACCAGAGCTAGTAAGAGAAGTGAATTGATTTACTGCTTGAGTTAGTCTACAACTCTAATCAGAGAGACAGGTTACACAGTGCCGGTAGGCTTGACTCAATGCTATCCCAGAAATCCTTCCTGTAATATGCAAATTTGGCCGCCTCTGATTGGACAGCCAAATTTGCATATTACAGGAAGGATTTCTGGGATAGCATTGAGTCAGGCCTACCGTCACTGTGTAACCTGTCTCTCTGATTGGAGTTGTAGACTAACGCAAGCAATAAATCACTTTACTCATGGTTCTCTTGCTAGCTGGGTGTGAACTGCGAGTCGTTAGGGTGATCAATGGCAAATTTAAGATGCCATTTCTCACTCAATCTGACTCTCTCTGCAAATTTAGGCATCTTAAAATGTTTTTATTAATGCCAAATAAAATATCTAGCACAAATTATATATGATAGACATAAATTAATAATTTATACATTTTATTTCAAACATGTTTTTAGTTAGCAGGACTGCAGCTTATCACTGCTCCCGCCCGTGCCACATATGTGCACTCCCGCCCGCGGGTGCATATGTGCGCCCGTGCCACATATGTGCACTCCCGCCCGCGGGTGCATATGTGCACTCCCGCCCGCGGGTGCATATGTGCACTCCCGCCCGCGGGTGCATATGTGCACTCCCGCCCGCGGGTGCATATGTGCACTCCCGCCCGCGGGTGCATATGTGCACTCCCGCCCGCGGGTGCATATGTGCACTCCCGCCCGCGGGTGCATATGTGCACTCCCGCCCGCGGGTGCATATGTGCACTCCCGCCCGCGGGTGCATATGTGCACTCCCGCCCGCGGGTGCATATGTGCACTCCCGTCCGCGGGTGCATATGTGCACTCCCGCCCGCGGGTGCATATGTGCACTCCCGCCCGTGGGTGCATATGTGCACTTCCGGTCCCGCCCGTGCCGCATATGTGCACTCCCCCCCGCAGGTGCATATGTGCACTCCCGCCCGCGGGTGCATATGTGCACTCCCGGTCCCGCCCGTGCCGCATATGTGCACTCCCGCCCGCGGGTGCATATGTGCACTCCTGCCCGCGGGTGCATATGTGCACTCC
The DNA here is from genome assembly GCF_027579695.1 of Neoarius graeffei. NCBI lineage: Eukaryota > Metazoa > Chordata > Actinopteri > Siluriformes > Ariidae > Neoarius > Neoarius graeffei. The sequence continues at coordinate 63,482,316 of NC_083572.1, forward strand.
CGCCCGCGGGTGCATATGTGCACTCCCGCCCGCGGGTGCATATGTGCACTTCCGGTCCCGCCTGCACCGCATATGTGCACTCCCGCCCGCGGGTGCATATGTGCACTCCCGCCCACGGGTACATATGTGCACTTCCGGTCCCGCCCGTGCCGCATATGTGCACTCCCGCCCGTGCCGCATATGTGCACTCCCGCCCGCGGGTGCATATGTGCACTTCCGGTCCCGCCTGCGCCGCATATGTGCACTCCCGGCCGCGGGTGCATATGTGCACTCCCGCCCGTGGGTGCATATGTGCACTTCCGGTCCCGCCCGTGCCGCATATGTGCACTCCCGCCCGCGGGTGCATATGTGCACTCCCGTCCGCGGGTGCATATGTGCACTCCCGCCCGCGGGTGCATATGTGCACTCCCGCCCGTGGGTGCATATGTGCACTTCCGGTCCCGCCCGTGCCGCATATGTGCACTCCCCCCCGCAGGTGCATATGTGCACTCCCGCCCGCGGGTGCATATGTGCACTCCCGGTCCCGCCCGTGCCGCATATGTGCACTCCCGCCCGCGGGTGCATATGTGCACTCCCGCCCGCGGGTGCATATGTGCACTCCCCCCCGCAGGTGCATATGTGCACTCCCGCCCGCGGGTGCATATGTGCACTCCCGGTCCCGCCCGTGCCGCATATGTGCACTCCCGCCCGCGGGTGCATATGTGCACTCCCGCCCGCGGGTGCATATGTGCACTCCCGCCCGCGGGTGCATATGTGCACTCCCGCCCGCGGGTGCATATGTGCACTCCCGCCCGCGGGTGCATATGTGCACTCCCGCCTGCACCGCATATGTGCACTCCCGCCCACGGGTACATATGTGCACTTCCGGTCCCGCCCGTGCCGCATATGTGCACTCCCGCCCGCGGGTGCATATGTGCACTTCCGGTCCCGCCTGCGCCGCATATGTGCACTCCCGGCCGCGGGTGCATATGTGCACTCCCGCCCGTGGGTGCATATGTGCACTTCCGGTCCCGCCCGTGCCGCATATGTGCACTCCCGCCCGTGCCGCATATGTGCACTCCCGCCCGCGGGTGCATATGTGCACTCCCGCCCGCGGGTGCATATGTGCACTCCCGCCCGCGGGTGCATATGTGCACTTCTGGTCCCGCCCGCGGGTGCATATGTGCTCTTCCGGTCCCGCCCGTGCCGCATATGTGCACTCCCACCTGCGCTGCATATGTGCACTCCCGCCCGCGCGTGCATATGTGCACTTCCGATCCCGCCCGCAATGAGCTTTCAAAATTTGTCCTGCGCCGCACTGCTTTGCGGCGGGTCCCGCGGGACTCCCGCAGGAGTGCAGGGCCACAGGCGCAGATAGAGGGGGGGACGGGGGGGATTCGTCCCACCCAGATTTAAATTCACCTCGTTTGGTCCCCCCCACTTATAAGGAGGAAAAAACGTCTATGCTGTCTTTCTTTGCATAAGGCAAACCTCACGGAAAAATCAAAAGACTAATTACCATTCGGTTTATTGAGGTGCACGGCAGTATATACATAGTTGCAACTGCGGAGACTGCACAGGTTGCGAGCTCGAGCTTGGTTGCTATGGTTACAAGTTTGACAGGCATATCGGGGACAGCGCCTCCTAGTTCAGGACCCCAACACGGCATGATGAAGGGTGCCAAAAGGCAGAAAACGATTGCATCGTTTTTTCAAAAAAAAAAACGACTGTAAGTAAACTGTGCCTTACTTTATCATATCACCTTGCAATTTTTTGATAGTCTGTTCAAAGTAATGTCGTAGTGAAAGTAAAATCGTACGGAGTAGAGATGCCTTTCTGGTATCCTCCTTCTTTCGGTGGTAGCTTGTAGATACAGTGCTCAGAAGGCAGTTTTAATGTTTAATCTGGCATTCCCTGCCATAATTTCAGCGAGCATATTGTTTCATAAGGAAACTTTGCGATGAGTTGTTGACTGACTGCCGCTCACGCAACACACAGGCATAGTTAGAAAGTCAGGATGCACTGGTTTACACTTTACACACACACACGTAGCCCAGCCTCTCGCTATGTTTAACAGTTGGAACTTAGCGGTTTTAAAACTAGTTTTGCAGTTTTGCAATTTCTGTGCGTGATGATAATGTGTAAACTTTGGATTTCCATAGGCTATGTTAAAATGTTATCATTGTCCTGGCCTGCAGGTAGTTCCTGGTGATGGCAGTGAGGGAGGTGAAATAACATGTATACACACTACCGTTCAAAAGTTTGGGGTCACCCAGACAGATTTGTGTTTTCCATGAAAAGTCACACTTTTATTTACCACCATAAGTTGTAAAATGAATAGAAAATATAGTCAAGACATTTTTCTGGCCATTTTGAGCATTTAATCGACCCCACAAATGTGATGCTCCAGAAACTCAATCTGCTCAAAGGAAGGTCAGTTTTATAGCTTCTCTAAAGAGCTCAACTGTTTTCAGCTGTGCTAACATGATTGTACAAGGGTTTTCTAATCATCCATTAGCCTTCTGAGGCAATGAGCAAACACATTGTACCATTAGAACACTGGAGTGAGAGTTGCTGGAAATGGGCCTCTATACACCTATGGAGATATTGCACCAAAAACCAGACATTTGCAGCTAGAATAGTCATTTACCACATTAGCAATGTATAGAGTGGATTTCTGATTAGTTTAAAGTGATCTTCATTGAAAAGAACAGTGCTTTTCTTTCAAAAATAAGGACATTTCAAAGTGACCCCAAACTTTTGAACGGTAGTGTGTGTATATATATATATATATATATATATATATGAGTGATTCCACGCTTATGGGTACTGAAATGGGGACATGAACTTATTTTTAAAAATTCACCTAAAACCATTTCTTTTTTTACCATCAGGTCACAAAACATGTAATCTTTAATGAATGATATGTTAAAAGATAACTTTAATTTTCTGAGATGTAATAAAAACATATTTATATGCCAAAGTCAAGCCTATGAGTTCCAAAATGATGTCTGTTACATTACTTCTGTTACAATTGTCCATCTCGCGTCTGTTACAAATTAATTACAATCTAGCTATATACCATGTTAATCTTATTGAAAGAATGTGTATGTTTATTCCACTACACATGTTTATTAATTATATTTGCTAAAACATCACCTTCCTATGTTTCAAAAAGTAATTCTACATTGTTAAAATTGAGAATATACATGTCCACAACACTTCTGTTACGTTCTGACTTTGGCATATAAATGTTTTTATTACATTTCAGAAAATTAAAGTTATCTTTTAACATATCATTCATTAAAGATTACATGTTTTGTGACCTGATGGTAAAAAAAGAAATGGTTTTAGGTGAATTTTTAAAAATAAGTTCATGTCCCCATTTCAGTACCCATAAGCGTGGAATCACTCATATATATATATATATATATATATATATATATATATATATATATATATATATACACACAAAATGGAATCATTTGCTGACAGCTCAGTCCCCCCCAGTTCAAAAATCCTATCTGCGCCCCTGTGCAGGGCTCTATGGTTTGGGGCCAGTGCTTAGTTTGGAACCGGGTTTTCTGTTTCCACTGACAAAGAACTGGCTCTGGGGCCAGAAAAACCGGTTCCAGGCTAGCACCAACTCTCTGCTGGGCCAGAGGAAAGAACCGCTTACGTCAACGGGGGGGGCGGAGTTGTTAAGACCAACAACAATAACAAGACCACGAAAGATCGCCATTTTTAAGCGACGAGAAGCCGCAGCTGTACAAACACGGAGTCATCCATTATTATTATTGTTGTTGCTGCTGCTTCTCCCGTGTTGTTTTTGCTTTGATATTCGCGCCAAGGTTTGTGTAAACGTAGCGCCGTAAGTGACATATACAGCGACGTAATGACGTGGCTCCGCTTAGCACGGCGAGCTATGGAAAAGCAAACTGGTTCTCAGCTGGCTCGCAAGTTGAAATACACATTTTGCCCATCATGTACAAAAAACCGGGACATTCAGTGTCCCGGATTTTTTTTTTTTTCCCGGGACAGACCATGAAAATCCGGGACAATCAGGAAAAACCGGGAGTAATGTCACTGACATTACTCTCATTACACCCCATGTGAAGAAACTAACATAATATTAAACACATTTAAAGCATTTGGTTGATTGTCCTTGTTATAAAGTTGGTCAATTTTTGAGTTTAAAAGGTAAACAAAGAATGAAAGAACGAGGTCCTTTTTCAGATAAGCGGCCGCGCCCATCCCATATCCTTAAAATCAGCAATAACCAGAAACCTTCCAGAAAAATACTGCAAGCAAGCCCAAGGCACTTACAAAACTATAATAAGGTGCTAATATCCATATCCGCTGCTTTAACAGCCAATAAATAATTCCAGCATTGATACTGGGAGAAAAATCATGATTAAAAGCGAATAAACTGTGGGTGGAAAAAGAGAGCAACTGGACTTGCTTGAAGATTCCAAGTCCAGTTGCTCTCTTTTTCCACCCACAGTTTACCATGACCTGGATGACTGAGAATCTTCACAGACATGTTAAAAGCGAATAAAGCCACGACAGTGTAATTTGACACCACACACGAGCTCTGTAACAGCAGTCAGCCATTTAGCTGTCAATATGCAAATATAAAGGTTCTGATTGGGTAAGGTGTGTTGACATGGCTTGTCGACTCCTCCTTCTCCTTTAAAATGCCAGTGGAATTTTCCAGTCAGCCATTCATTCAAATTCTCTCCGAGTGTAACGGCTGGAAACTGAATTTCGGCGCATTTTATTTAATTATAGTTAGTGGATTTAAAGGGTAAGTGTTCGTTTAAGTAAGTTATGCAATTTTAAGAATTTCCTGAATAATAATTTGTTAAACTTGTTTGGTTTAAAGTTGGTTGGCTACTTGGCGTAATTTGTTAACCGTTCATGTCCATTTCCGTTATTCGGTTGTGTTGGTTTATTTCCGCATTACTTTAGTAATCTTTGCTATTTACAAACCGTTCTTCAGTATTTATCGGGTAAATAACTTTTTAACTATCAATTTTCATGGCTTTGATCTAGACTATTGGGCATTTTTAGGAATAAAACTAAATATGGCGGACGAAATATTAAACTGATGGTGTGTGTGTGTACGTACTTTATGGATTAAATGAATTCTGAACTATTTTTATTTTGTAAGTTGGATAGCTTTGAGGGAATTTGTGAAACATGACTATCATCAGCTCATGAATATTAACAAGGCCGTTTCCGGCGGGCGCGCGAGAGTAAGATATTGGTCATACGTTTTGCGCGTGCGCGCTGTGTGTGCGCCAACCCAGGCTTATATCGTCCTATCTCTTTTTTTTTTTCTTCTACTTTCAGGTCCATAAGCGTTCACGCCCTGCGTAATCAGGCATTCCAGTAGCGTTTCTCTGCCAATTATCCACATTTCTGGTATTTTACCATGTCTCAGCAGAATATCAGGTATGTACTAGAAGGAATTTTTCGGTGATTTAGCCCTTCAGTTGTTTTAGCCCCATCGTTGAATTGAACCGAGCTTGATCATAATTTTGCCTTCCATGACCCCAATAACAGTAACTTCAGTTTTTAGAGTTAAGCTTTTTCATCGTACTCTAGAGGAAGGATTATTGCTTGTATTTAACATCTGACCCAATTGAACATACTAAAGACGAGCAATTCAAAATCGCTCCAGATTATTACCGGCGATTATTCACGTCAAACGGTACCAAAGATGAGAATTTGATATCGCGCCGAATTATTACCGGCGAACTAGAATATGATTCTTGGAATGATCAGATCTTTTAAGGTCTGATTGTCATTCTAAGAATATTCTAAAGATCTTCTGGTCTTCATGAAACTGTTCTGTTGAGCTAGTATATATTTAAACATGCAACCCATTGATCTGATTCAGCTAGCCAGTCAGAGTTTATTCAACTACTTTTAAGTTGGTTTATCTAGGTCAAATGAAATCCAGTCAAAAACTTCAAGTTCAAAATTTCCTTTAAAAAAAAAAAAAGCTCTGTTCTCTTTCTATAATCATGGATACACGTTTGATCAACTTGATTCACATTTAAACATGGGGCTAAACCATTGGATACCGTTTCAAGTTTTGACTGGCTTGTTTGGGGTTTTTTGTCTTCAGCTTGCTGTGATTTGTCTTTCATTTTTCATTGCCTCTGCATTTTATTTCATGAATTTGCTTTTATTTCCTATTCATACTCAGCCTCCCAGCTAAACTCATCAATGGCGGTATTGCTGGTATTGTTGGTGTCACTTGCGTGTTCCCTGTTGATCTGGCTAAGACTCGACTACAGAACCAGAGACAAGGTCACCAGGTCTACAAGAACATGTAAGCAGTCCTTTCTTTTGCTATTTCCTGTTTAGTGTATCAACCTGTTTTAGTCTGTGATCCTATTCTCCCCTGTTACAAGGCCACTGTTGCCATGGACACACCTCGTCTAATATTCAGGCTTGTAGCCACTCCCTGATTGGTCATCAGAGTTGACTTTGTGGTTTTAGCCCCAGGGGTCCATTCACTCCAGTGTCAATGGTTAATCTTATCGGAATGTGTAACAGTGTTCTCTTTCAGATTTTATTGCTCTGGTGTATAATGTGGGGGATATAGCTATTGCTCTGTCTATAAACATTTTAGTTTCTGGAGTACAACTCAAACTAATTAGGAATTTTTCACAAAACCTCAGTTATGTTAAGTGACTAGAGGAGTTGTGCCTTTTGACATTTTGGGATTATTTTTTTCTCCTCTCCTTGTATTTCCATGGCAACCAATTCAACTTAGGAAAATTTGGGGGGTGTATATAGGTCCTCTCCTGAGGACTCTTGTTGTTCATAGACATCTCTTCAGAAGCTGAAATTCTCATTAAAAGCCTGGGACCAGGTTGTAATTTGTGTATAACTAAGCATGACTGTTATGACATGGTCTTTGAATACTGATTGCAGTTTAACCTTGTGTGGGTTTTTTTTTTTTTAAAGGATGGATTGTCTTGTCAAAACGGTGCGCTCAGAGGGGTATTTTGGTGTATACAGAGGTAAGAATCATTCTGTATTGAGCATTTCACCATATGAATGTTAAAAACAAATGATCATTATCTTTAAGCTATAGTAGCCTATGGCTTTAACACTTAAGCTGTGGTCAAATCCACTTGCCTGTGGTTCATAATGACAGAATTGATTACCTGATTTTTATGCTATTCTACAGTAGGGAAAAAAAAAAAAAACTTTCGGTGGTTGGTAAGATGGATCTATGTAGCGTATGCATGTATCCATGTAGATGTACAAACCACAATGCCCACTACTGTACAGTGGCTAGAGGTAATTTGTTGCACTTCATTAACAGTTAAATTGTAGACTTGTTAAGGGACACAAACCCTACTGGAGTGTGCTTTGTAGTTCTGGAATGAACTGAACTTGAGGTAGCAGAACTTTGAGCTTAACAACCCATGTTTGTATTGGGTTGCTGCTTGATGTGAGGAATGCTGTTTGCATCTGTGTTTTTTCATGTTACAGACATGGGTCCCCCCTGGGATAGTGAAGGCTAGCCGATTTAAGGCGCAGCCACGCTGGAGGCAAATCATTTATCATGGTTCTTTACGCTCTGCTCTATTACAATTAGGCACAATGTGTTTGAATACTTTTTGCTCCTTTGTTTTTATAGCTTCTGATCTCTGTTTACTGTCTTTTTGTTTTGTTTTTTTCCCTCCCTCTATTACTAATTCCCTTGGCTATGTACTGTAGAACTACATTCCCTTCTAACTATCTTGATTGATTTTTTATTTACTTCTCTCCCACCAATTTTGTACATATGGCTTTACATTATCTGCCACTGTCCTTTGCTCTTTAAGGCAGAAGGATCTTAAACTGTTTTTTCTCTTCCTGCTTTTCTGGTTTCTAATCTCATTTGTTCTCTGAAATTTATTTATTTATTTTTTTGTATTCAGTTTTATTGGTTCTGTTTTATTATGCCAAATCCCCCTCCATGGTCATTCCATAGACATGAGTTTTGCTTTGATCCTATTGGATATTTACTAATCTGAGTTTTTATTTATATATAACATGGTTCTGTTTGTCTTTGGTATGATGGTGGTGGGGAATGGGTTCTCTGAAATGTGTATGTGAATCTGTTGCTACTCTTGGCGAACCTGTTGTGTGTTTGTCTTTTAGGTGCTGCAGTGAATCTTGCTCTTGTCACACCTGAAAAGGCCATCAAGCTGGCAGCTAATGACTACTTTCGTCACCACCTTGCCAAGAATGGGTATGCAATTCTCAATTCTTTAAGAAACTCTGGGAACAATGATTTTATACATGTAGCATCCCATGACCATTTTTTTTACAGAACACTTGCTGTTTTACAGGAAGGGGTTGACAGTGTTTAAAGAAATGTTAGCAGGCTGTGGTGCAGGAATGTGCCAAGTCATCATTACCACTCCTATGGAGATGTTGAAAATTCAGCTGCAAGATGCTGGAAGACTAAGTACGTTTGTGGGGTGTTTTTAAAATTTTTTTTTTTTTTTTAAACATAAAGCCACTAGTTGACCTTTTTTTAGGTTGATTTGTACCGGTTGTGTGCCTGCCTATGTGTACTATTCTAGAAAATATTTGTAAATTAACGTCATTGTATAATTGACGTTCTCCTTGTAGCTGCTCAGCAGAGAATGCCTGGTATTCTGGCTCACAACAAACTAGTGAAGACAAACGCTGTGCTGAGCCGCTCCTATAATGTTGTGCCAGGTTCTGCTGCCCAAACCATCTCTGCAACGCAGATAGCTAAAGAGCTGCTATACACACAGGGCATCCAAGGTCTCTACAAAGGGCTAGGAGCAACACTCATGAGGTAGGCATGTGTGTACTGGATGTGTTTTTAGTACCTCTTGGCAATCTGTGACACATTTGTGTGATGATTATCCCCTGTCTTTCTCCAGAGATGTGCCCTTCTCCATTGTCTACTTTCCTCTTTTCGCTAACATTAACCGTTTGGGTAAGCGTTCTGAAGATGACGTGGTGCCATTCTATTGGTCATTCATGGCTGGCTGTGTAGCTGGTTCGACTGCTGCTGTTGCAGTTAACCCATGTGATGGTGAGTAAGGATGTGTGTGGTGTTACCCTGCTATTTCCTGTTTCTACACAAGCTCACTTCCTGTTTTGTTTTAGTGGTAAAAACCAGGCTTCAGTCCTTGAATAAAGGTGCTAATGAAGAGACCTACAATGGAGTTCTTGACTGTGTGAGGTAAGTTGAACGACTAATAACTAAAGATTATTCAAAAAATTCCATCTTTAATAAAGATGCTGGTTTGGTATTGGGTCAATATAATATTCAGGGGATGGGAAATTGGAGCAGGAAAACTAGCAGAAATGTTTCTGCTATACTGGGACATTAAAATCATTGAGACAATATTAATATTTTAAACAGGTTATCTCTAATTTAATGCTTGTTTTTTGCAGTCTCATTGTGTTTCCTTGTAATGGTTTCATGAACTGTGGCTGTTCTTTCATTTTTATAGCAAGGTCATGAAGAAGGAAGGACCATCTGCTTTCCTGAAGGGGGCAGGCTGCAGGGCGCTTGTGATTGCCCCTCTCTTTGGCATTGCTCAAGTTATGTATTTTGTTGGAGTTGGTGAATTCATTCTGAGCCAAAGAGCATTTAACTTCCTTTCTCCTTAAGCAAATTTCCTGAACTGGGGACATGAGACATGCGGTCATGTCTGGCCTTACTGCACTTCCTGTCTGATTTTGCTCACTCACTTATGTGGCTGTGGCCAATACTGTGCACTTGTTGGTAAGGGCTTTTTCCAGGAGGTGCATCTGTGAAATGGTGCTCTAGATCGTTCGTTCTAGAAGGATCTGTAAGCATTTCCCCTCAGTGAGGGAGGATGGTGTCGCTTTGGAGGCACAACTTTTTTTTTTTTTCCTGTCTTGTCAGTCATGTATTTGTGTGCTGGATTACTTGACTTTGTTCTGATGTTCACTATATTTAGCTACAACTGTGCTGTTACCCCCCCCCCCCAAAAAAAGTTTCTGAACTGTGAATTTTTATTACCTCCACCAAGGTTGTTTTCGGTAGCGTTTTGTTAGCAACATTATGGAAAAAGTTATGAATGGATTGCTCTGAAATTTTTTCCAGAGGTGTGACTGGGCACAAGTAACAAGCCATTAAATTTTGGCAGTGATCCAGATCACCTTCTGGATCCCGTTTTTTTTTTTTTTTAGGGGTTCTTGGTGGAGGTCTGTGCTCTCGGAGTGCTTTTTCTAGTTTTTGATGAAATCAGTACTGTGATTTTATGGAGCAGTTGAAGCTCTCTTTTTTTTTTTTTTTTTTTTTCCCCCCCACCCCCTCTTGTTTTATAGAAGATCCATGCTATGGTGTTAACTGCCCATGATGGTTAACTGTACTTGAAGCAAACCATGTTATTTCTGTTATTCTTAATCACTGCCATGACCTAAAATGTGTAAATCCATCCATTCCCCCCCCCCCCCCCCCAAAAAAAAGAGCACACTGCCTCCCACATTTTAATAACTTTTTTTAATTTTTTTTTTATTTGGTAATCAGCATAAACCATGACTTTTCAGTGAAACATCAAGACTGCAGTAATTTCAAGTGTTTAGTTCATTTTGTACTATATTTGCAAACTATTTAAAATAAATTTGAACATGTTACTACAAAATGTGCCTTTTTTTAATTAATTAAAAACCCTGAAAAATGGTAGCATTTAGAAACTGCTTTACCAAAACAGCTATGGAAATCATTGCAGTAGGGGATTTTGTCCCTGAAACAGGCTAAAGTATGAAGTAAGTTAATGTTTTAGGAGAAATAAGCGCATTTATTTATAAAATTAGTGTTTATATAAATAAACAGGTGCGCAACTGCATATCACATCCATAGCATGCTTAGGTAAGAAAGGCATGTGACTAAATGTGCAATACAGGTATTAATTAACCCATGCTGTGCTTGTAAATAAAGAACTACAATACTATGATTTATCCCTACAAAGCTGTGGTTAATATTAACTGATTTAATAAATAATAAACTATCCGTATAGAGGCAGTGCTGATGCATTCATGAAAGAATTTATAAGGAGTGTGTAAGACATTTTAGAAAAGATGGACAGTTTAGCAGGGCAAGGGTTTTCACACTACAACCACCCTGGCAATTTCGTGTCTGTGTGACTGATATTTGTAAATGCCTCAATACTGTGCTGGTGGGGTCATCTTCAAATCATGATTTTGCAATATGGTAGAATGAACATGAATTGCTTACAAACCACCTGAACACTTACATTTAGGTTGAATAAAGCTCTGTATTACTACAGCAAACATGGAGTACATTTGCACATTAAACATTCCAAGGAGTCAACAGATAAGCAGAACCTGTGCTTTACATACACTATTTACATTACCAGTCTTCTTGCATATAAAGCAAAAGAGGAAGAGGAAAAATAGAACATTGCCCAAGCTTCTGCTTGGTAATGTCTAAACTGGTCATAAAAATCCAGTTATAATCATAACTGGTCTCCCAGATAATTAAAATAAGGACATGTTAATTTGGTTACAGGCTCAATCCATGCTGTGATAATTCAGCACAAAACACAAAGAAAAGAGAATTAGCTGCACTTATCCTACTCCGTGCGCCTTTCAAATGCGTTTGCACAGTGAGTTCAGGCCTGTTCAGTCTGAAGGATGAAGCCTGTAAGCATCTATATGACTTCCCTGTTGCTCTGGATACCACAGCATAGAGCCAGACTGAAGATCATGCCAATTATCTGCACATAAAACCAGTAACATTTTAGAATGATAAGACATGGCCCCCCACACATTACAGCACTATATGCAGACAGTTCCATATACGTACCATGATTCCTGCAATGCCAATACCCACATATCCAATGATGATGAGTTTCTCATTGAAAAAATCCTCTATGGCTTTGAAGCAGTCCTGGGGGGGGGGGATAAAATGATTGAATTATTTGAGTGTTCTTCTTGATTAAATGTGTAATACTGACTTTGTCAGGCCTTAATATGGTGCTCTAACATTATTGTTCGTTATGAACAAGTGACCTACAGAAACCGAGGATTTTAAAAAGAGCAGCCAGCTGACAGTCCACCTGATGTAAATAAAACACTGGAGCTTTTGTCAAGTGACACAAGAAACATCTTGCCATCAGTTCCCTCTCCTTTTAACATTTCTACATGCTTCTCCTGTCCTTGGTGCTCTTCTCTCTGCTGAGTTTCCCTCCCTTTCACGTCTCAGTACTTATCACTCATAAACATGGCCATCACTGCCATCTACTGGAGTTACTAAGAGTTAATTAGGCCAATATAAGTAAAGGAATGCTATGTATTTTTGTGTACATAAACACTGTCGTGAGTGGTCATAGCAGAGTTACAATACTTAAGAGGATATGGTAATGTATCGACCTGATTTTTGATGGATTTCATGACCGTAGGATGTCTGAACATACGAATGACATACGTGTACCGCCACAGGGAACCTGATCAGAAGTGCAAGGCATTGTATCTCAAACACTTGACCACTGGACAATGAAAGTTATATTCATATAAGTTATATACATCAACAGTTTAAGTTATAATACATCAACTCTCCCAAAAGCATGTGGGAAAATGTGTTATGGTCTGATGAAACCAAGGTTGAACAAAAACAACACTGCACATCACCAAAAGGACACCATACCCATGGTGAAGCATGGTGGTGGCAGCATCATGTTTTGGGGTTGTTTTTCTTCAGCTGGAACAGGGGCTTTAGTCAAGGTGGAGGGAATTATGAACGGTTCTAAATACCAGTCAATTTTGGCCCAAAACTTTCAGGTGTCTGCTAGAAAGCTGAAGATGAACAGGAATTTCATCTTTCAGCATGACAATGACCCCCAAAAAAGTTTTGGAATGGCTCAGCCAGAGCCCAGACCCAAATCCAACTGAAAATCTGTGGGGTGACCTGAAGAGGGCTGTGCACAAGAGATGCCCTCGCAATCTGACAGATTTGGAGTTCTTTTGCAAGGAAGAGTGGGCAAATATTGCCAAGTCTAGATGTGGCAGGCTGACAGACTCCTACCCAAAAAGACTGAATGCTGTAATGAAGTCAAAAGGTGCTTCAACAAAGTATTAGTTTAAGGGTGTGCACACTTATGCAACCAGCTTATTGTACATTTTTTATTTTTTATGTCTTTCCTCCTAACAGATTTGTTTGTTTTTAAATTGAATTATACAGGTTACAGGTCACATTAAAGGTGGGAAAAGTTTTGAAATTATTTATCGTGTTCTAATTTTTTTTTTTTACATCAGAAAAACCTATCATTTTCACAGGGTGTGTAAACTTTTTATATCCACTGTATTACCAGTGCAATACCTATTGCCAAGAGCAATAGCCTTCACAAGTGCTCAGTGTATGTTATGTGAATGTCTGTACATTGTATATATTTCTTGCTTGTAAATTTTGTCCATATCTTGTAAATTTGTAAACCCTTATGTCTGTCCATCTTCATGTTTGTAAATCTTGTATCTTTTATGTAAATCTCTTTTATGTATATATTGAGGACCATTTCGCAAGGCAGTGCACTGAATTTCATTGTGCGTCTTACACAATGACAATAAAGCAATCTTGAATCTGCTGAAAAAATAGCATGCCTAACCCACGTTGCTCATGCATCAGAGAGAGAGAGAGAGAGCTTGTGCAACAACATATGATGTTATCATAAGTGGACCATTACAATCTCAATTAAATGTTGGTCTCGTGACAAAATCTTGATGTGCTCCCCACACTTCTGATATACAAGGAAATCAGCACTCGCTCACAAACTTTCAGTAACTGCTTTATCTTGCTAAGGGTCACAGAGGACCCAGAGCTTCTCCCAAAAACACTGTCCATGAAGTGAGAATACACCCTGAAATGGATGCCAGTCCATCACAGGGCATTATGCAGAACCTGGAGGAAACCCAAGCAGACAAGCAGTGGTAACACAAGGTTCAAATAGTGATTCAAATCATTTTTAGCCAAATTCTAATTGTAATATCCACCAACATAGTTTATGGCATAGAAAGCTCTCACTTCATTTGCTGGAGAAAATGGCCTGAAACAGTATTTCAAGTATTTCAAGCATTATCTGAGGATAAAATGGCTACTTACCTATTAAACAAAACTAACATCTCAGAGCTTTAATTCATTTAAAATTAAATACTTTAAATAGATTTAAAATTCTATGTCCCTATTTTTTAGGAAGAGTGTTCCTAATAGTCAATGAAATGTTTTCCTTAATGTCATTTCAGCTTGTTAAATCTTTTTCTTTATCTCATCTCATCTCATTATCTCTAGCCGCTTTATCCTTCTACAGGGTCGCAGGCAAGCTGGAGCCTATCCCAGCTGACTACGGGCGAGAGGCGGGGTACACCCTGGACAAGTCGCCAGGTCATCACAGGGCCGACACATAGACACAGACAACCATTCACACTCACATTCACACCTACGGTCAATTTAGAGTCACCAGTTAACCTAACCTGCACGTCTTTGGACTGTGGGGGAAACCGGAGCACCCGGAGGAAACCCACGCGGACACGGGGAGAACATGCAAACTCCGCACAGAAAGGCCCTCGCCGGCCACGGGGCTCGAACCCGGACCTTCTTGCTGTGAGGCGACAGCGCTAACCACTACACCACCGTGCCGCCCCTTTTTCTTTATTATTATTATTATTATTATTAATAAGAAGAAGAAGTTAATAGATAGGAACTGAAATTATAAAGATTGAATGTTCTCCTCATGCCTGCATGGGTTTCCTCTGGGTGCTCCAGTTTCCTCCCACAGTCCAAAGACATGTGGATTAGGTCAGCTGGCTACTTTAAATTGCCCATAGGTGTAAATGGGAATGAGAATGGTTGGTTGTCTCTGTGTTAGCCCTGTGATAGACTGACAACCTGCCCAGGGCAAACCCCACCTGGGATTAGCTCCAGCTTCCCCCGCAAGCTGGACGGATAAGCGGTATAGACGTTGGATGGATGGATGACCCTGGGCTCCCCCTACAGTTGTGGAGTGTAAAATCACTTTTAGGCCACTGTCATAAATACAAATCATGCTTTGAGAGCTGTACCTGAGCATTTCTTGACAAATTGAACCAGTTGAATATGGAACCAGCAAAAACAAGGCCAGAAGCCAAAGAACCATAACAAGGTAGTTATCGACTAACAAGGTAGAGTAATATTACATCCATCCATCCATTATCTGTAGCCGCTTATCCTGTTCTACAGGGTCACAGGCAAGCTGGAGCCTATCCCAGCTGACTATGGGCGAGAGGCGGGGTACACCCTGGACAAGTCACCAGGTTATCACAGGGCTGACGATAATATTACAAGATTTTACACAAATATGACTACATAGATTTATTTATTGTGACACTGAAGATGAATACTAACATAAAAAGAATAACAAAAAAGAATGACAAACTTTTAGTTTTGCTGAATTTTCAGCATTTTCAGCATTTTGTTTGCCAAGTGTTTAAATATGGAGTATGTGTGTAATTGAATAAAATGTTGGCAACATGATATAGGTACATATTGCACATAATATACATTGGGCAGTGTAATTTATTACAAACTAGATGAGACAGGTTTGCAAGGTTGTACATTTTCAATGCTTATGTGGCATGAGATTGACAAAGACTAACCAAAGGTTTTGGCTTGAGATTAATTTATTTATTTGCGTGCTAGCCTGAGACAGGACTGAAGTTAGATGATTTAATCATCCAGAAAAACTACAAATCTTCATGAGACAGGGATAACACTGATAACGTTACAGTCTATATCTTTCACAAATAACATTAGCAGGGATGTACACTCTGCTGTCAGATTGTCATTGTTTTCCCATTATTTGTGAGACAGATCATTACTTTTGTCTTGAAGCATGCATGCTTTGATATTTTGTTTGCCGCGCTGTAGTCAAAGTTTGCACAAGTACTGC
Source organism: Neoarius graeffei (assembly GCF_027579695.1). Lineage (NCBI taxonomy): Eukaryota > Metazoa > Chordata > Actinopteri > Siluriformes > Ariidae > Neoarius > Neoarius graeffei. The sequence continues at coordinate 63,498,260 of NC_083572.1, forward strand.
ACCCAATTCAGAAGAGTAGTATCATAAACTACCATAACCAGAACTGTACAAACCCCAACATATCTAATGCTGGGGGATGCTAACAGACAATGAACAACTAGTTAACTAAATTAACCTTAATAAACCTGGATGCCCCGAAACAAAGTGATGCAAACTTGGGTGGCAAGCTCACCAACAAAGCTGGACAGCAACCAATACAAGAACACATTACCAGTGCTGATGTCTGAGTGTTATCTAGCAAGTTTGCAACAGTGCTTTGAGAAAGCTGGCAGCTAAACCTCTGTCAAAATGGACTGACTTGACTTATGATCAAAAACTATTGAGTCAACAACTTTGCGAACCAAGACAAACATCAAGCAAGTTCAAAAACATGAGCTATAGCACGGCAGCTAAAGGCCCAAAGGGGGATGGAGTCATTAATTCATTCATTCCGTCTGTCCCAGGAAGGGTGCTCACCTTCTGAAATCAACTCCTCTCACATTTGTTGGAGGAATTTCACGAAACTTGGCAGGATTCTTTGTTATATGTCGGTAATATGCATATTGCAATTACATTCAATTCGTTCACATTTTACCAGAGTTACAGCCCTCGATTAATAAAATTATAATTTGACAATTTCATGAGTGTGTTTTCCTTCTGATATCAACTCCTCTCACAATTATTGGAGGAATTTCACAAAACATGGCAAGCAGCATTGTTATATGTTGGTAGTACGCATATTATAATTTTGTTCAGTTCAGTCGCATTTTACCAGAGTTGTGACCCTTGATTAACAACCTTGTCCTTTCACAGTTTCATGAAGGTGAGCTTGCCTTCTGACATCAACTCCTCTCACAATTTTTGGACGAATTTCTCGAAGCTTGGCAAAAGGCCTTGTTATATGACGGATATTGCATATTGCGATTTAATTTCATTTGTGAAAATTTTACCAGAGTTTTGACCCTTGATTAAATAACTTGTACTTTGACAATTTCATGAGGGTGTACATTCTTCTGAAATCAACTCCTCTCACAATTTGTGGAGGAATTTCACCAAACTTGGCAAAAGGCTTTGTTATATGACAGTTATACGCATATTGAAATTTCGTTTAATTTGGGCAAATTTTACCAGAGTTATGCCCTTGATTATTAACAAACTTGTACTTTGGCAATTTCATCAAGGTGTGCTTGCTTTCTGAAATCAATTTTCCTCACAATTTTTATCCCCCGCTGGCCAAAAGGCCCGAAGGGAGATTATGTTGTGGTGATGTCTGTCTGTCCCAGGAAGGGTCCTCACCTTCTGAAATCAACTCCTCTCACAATTTTTGGAGGAATTTCACGAAACTTGACAAGAGGCATTGTTATATGTCGGTAATATGTATATTGCAATTTTGTTCAATTCAGCTGTATTTTACCAGAGTTATGGCATAGTTGCCAGTGGAGGATATTGTGCTCTCAGAGCACTCTTGCTGATGTGTGATGTGGTCCCGTAAAGCATTACGCAGATCTCTCTGGTGGACGCACCACCAGAGTTACATAGTGTTATAACTGACGAACCGGATGTGGACTCGGAATGGACGTCAAACCATTCTTCCTATTACAGGTCAGTATACCAGTAAAAATGATTTTGAAGCTGATATTCTAAGGTAAAATTCCTACATAATGCTGCTACAAGCATAACATCACTATACCTTGGTATTACTATCAGGACACAGCGATTCATTAGATTTTCCATCTCGGCCTCCACAGCACTCAAGCTGTAAAAGAGTAACACAGGGAATAGAGTGAGAAATCCTGAATTAAAGCAGCTATGGTAGTAGTTTAGGAATAAAATGGTACACATACAATATCATGATACATGGAGGTGATTGTGGTGCTATTGCCATTTCCACTGATGGAGGTAGTGTAGAAGTGTTGAACCTCCTTAATAATCTGAAACATGTAAGACAGAGCATCCATATGTCATTAGATATCATTAGCACGGAGACAACAGCATTTTTGAGTCACACAGGAAGTAAATTACCTCATCTTTGTTCAAGAAGCCAAAAATTCCTGCAGCCACTTCTGCACCAAAAATGATCAATAGACAGGAAAAGAACTAGAGAACAGACAGGAAATTCACGTTTACTTTAGGTTTTGTTACCCTTATTTTCTCCCAATTCTCACCCACTAACTAACTCTTTCCCTATCCCACAACAACTACCAACCAGTAAGCATAAGGACTAGCATATGTTTCCCTCCAAGACACTTGAAACCAGCCACCACATATTTTCAAAAAATTGTTCATGTTACATCACAGGGCAGCATAACGAATCAATTCAAGTCAACTTTATTTGTATAACACTTTTAACAATAGACACTGTCGCAAAGCAGCCTTACAGAAATATATAAATTCTGGATACAAGTTTTAAACATATGAATTTACAAATTTATCCTCGTCACATTCACAGGAAAGCACTAACTGCCCTCTTCTGCATAAATGAGCTCACAGACAGACTTGACTGGGTAGTGTCTCTACTGACAGGGGAGACAGTTATCTCACCCAGAGAACAGACAATTTTGCTTCTTGGACTCCCATCCACAATTAACTAAATTAAAAACAAAACAGGTCTGTATAGCAAACTCTTGAATGGCTGTGATTAGTGGAGCGGTACATGGCTCTTACCCACCAGTCCCAGAAGACATGGTGACTCCTTCACGGCTCCACAGCACCCAAAAAACCCCACGAGCATCATGATTCCTCCTGTTCCAATCAAAATATACACAGCTGGAAACAGAAGAGAGAGAGAGAAGGTAGCTGGAGACCTTAGAGAAGTACAATCTCATATTTTCTATAAATTCCCTTCCAGTGAATACATCTGTGCAATTCAAAATCTCACCAGAAGTCGGCAGCAAAAGGACATTTATACATCTTTATGCTAGAGCCACAAAGTTCTGTGTATTTCAGATGGGTGACAAAAATATTATTTACTGATACTTGACATGACACACAATATTGTATGATGGTTCTATTTACAAACCATCTGAATAACTAAGCAGAAAAAAACTCCATTATGATTATGATGTCATATACAAAAAAATATTTAACAATGAAAAACACAAACAGAGATGTAATTTATTGTGGTATGGATGTCATATTACCTAGCCCTAATTTTAGTTAATTCTGTATATTAATATTTCTTCTCTTTGAACCTTTCATCTATAAAATACTCACACTCGGAAATTTCTCATGGTTGGTCACAAAGGTGAAAACCAGATATGATTTACAAGAAATTAAAAAGAGGAACAAACACCATCTGCCTACCTTTACCAGTAATACAATATATAAGGGAGAGCAGGGAGACTTAGGACAAGTTTTCAGCTTTTGTAGATTGTGTGAAATTCTTTGCAGGTAGCTTCACATTCATATTGCATTAAACAGAATTTACTATACCGTCTTGCCACAACATTAGTTTCTCAGCTTGTGACATGTACTGGCCTTCAGGCTTCACTTTTTCTGTCATTATTTTTGTGGGGAGACATGAGACATTGGGAGATATGGGACATTGTGTTGGGAGACTTGGAACAAAAATAAAATACAGGCCTACACATTTCATTTTTATTTATTATCAGAACTTGTAACATATGAACTGTATGAACATACAATGCTGGTACAGAGAAAGAAAAATGTCAGTTTACCCAAAACCTGATGAGACAAAACAGTTCCATTCTCAAAAAGGAATGAAATAAGTTTAATCCTCATGTAGGTACACTCACACATTTTTAACAAATAAATTTAAAACAATTTTATATTTGTAAACCACAAGAAAAAAAAAAAACCTGTAACACGAACTGTCCCAACTCTCCCCATCTGGCCATTTTGAAAAAAAAATTCTTAAATGTTTTTCCCCATAATTTAAAGTTTAATAAATAATACTATATATGCTAACTCTAGGCTACATACTTTAATTCCTAACAAATCCTGAATTCACCAGCAGACATTACACCACAGAATAGAGGTGGACTGTGAAATAGAAAATACAAGTTTTGGTTGACAAAAATATCCAACTGCACAGACCTTACTGCAGTGTCCAGCTTCATGGCTACAAAGGAAGTAGGTTACTGTAAGGGACAATATCTAACTTTTGATGTAATCTAAAACCTGAGTGGTTGAAATTAGTTTATGGAAATACAAACTGTCCCATGTCTCCCTGTCCCAAGTCTCCCCGCTCTCCCCTACCATTATATATAAGAGCTGTAATTCTACCAGGCATTTGCGGTGAAGTCAATAACAATGGAACAGGCTTTTTTAAGCATTTAGTGGGTAATGGCTGACAGAAAGGCAGAATGAGTTTCAGTTTGAATATTATGTACTTCCCCCTGCATAAATAAATGTTTCCACCAGGGACCATAATGTGCAGAAGTATTGTAGCAGCAGTGAGTCTGCTGTGCTACAGGCTACTGGTGTATGTAAAACAGGGTTCCTCTCAACACAGGCACCACAAAAAAGTCAAAGGCCCTCATTGATACAGGGCAGCACAAAACAGTCTTTGTATATAGAAAACATTCTCGCTTAATATGGGCAACACAAGCTTCACCTGTACTGTTCTTAGAGACAAACCCCTATATCCTACAGAGTTTCTCAACCTATTCATCAGGGTCCACATTTTCACTCTCTGCCAGCTCCCTACCCAGCTGAATCAGGATTTCAGAACAAAATTAGTTTGGTTAAAACCAAGCTTTTCAACACACTTTCCAGTGTGGTCAACATTCAGACAAATTAATTTGTTGACTGAATCTTAGAAATTACAACTGCACCTTTTAGTTTGATTTAACTGAGGAATTTTCTTTATTTTACCACTGGATTATGGTGTGTTTGCAACATTTCATTCTGAAGCATTATATTCTCCTCGGGCGGCACGGTGGTGTAGTGGTTAGCGCTGTCGCCTCACAGCAAGAAGGTCTGGGTTCGAGCCCTGTGGCTGGCGAGGGCCTTTCTGTGCGGAGTTTCCATGTTCTCCCCGTGGGTTTCCTCCGGGTGCTCCGGTTTCCCCCACAGTCCAAAGACATGCAGGTTAGGTTAACTGGTGACTCTAAATTGACCGTAGGTGTGAATGGTTGTCTGTGTGTCAGCCCTGTGATGACCTGGCGACTTGTCCAGGGTGTACCCCGCCTTTCACCCGTAGTCAGCTGGGATAGGCTCCAGCTTGCCTGCGACCCTGTAGAACAGGATAAAGTGGCTACAGATAATGAGATGAGATATATTCTCCTCATTGTTCACCTCTTGCTAAATGACCCCATCTGCCCCACCCTCTGCCATTAGTGATCACATCCATAACAACCATAACAACAATTCTCTCTTGCCAGCGCAGTCCACAGAAAAAAGTCTGCACTTCCGATGGAAATTCCTTTGAGGACACTATTGCTACGGTGGCATCAAATCTGTAACTGCAACACCTTGCCATCATCTGCATAGCATTTAGACTCAAATACAACCGCAATCACTGATGAAAAGCACAAACTGATTACCTTAAAGGAGATACACACAGAAGTATAACTACCTTAGTGAAAATGAAGCCTCACCTTAACCAAATAAATCTAAATCATGGATAATTAAGTATCGCTGTCTTTGTCTTTTCCAACAAATCAAGCAAGGACAGTCTTCAAGAAAAAACATCTCAGCTAGAGGTATAGGAAAAGGACGCAAAGTCATTTTCCCATTTACATTAGATAGCCGCTGAGAAAGGGCTTCAGGCACTTCACTCCCTAGTCTAATTAAAACTCAGGGGAGGCACTGAGCTTTAGTTTTCCTTTTAACATGATGACGAATAAAATGAGTCCACTGTGAGTATAACAGCTGAAAACATCAGGCTTCAGCTACTCTCTTTACATTCTTACTGCCACAGGGATAGAAAACTTGGCACTAGAAGCAGCCATCATTTTAGCCTATATAAATACTACTTGTGGATTTCAGATACACAGCTTCGCACTGCATATAGCCACAGCAATTTATGATGATGCCTTTTTCAAATAATCAAATGCTATGGGAATTACCTCTGAGAAAGTATGAATATTAGTGGGTGTCAGTAACACAGAAACAATACCTTAATAACACCATGAGCTCCATAGCAAACAGAGGTTAACAAATGGAAAAACAGCCACCTGAGAGGAATGTTGTGTCATCATGTTCAAGCTTTCTATGTGGTCTGGTTTTATACACCTTCTGATAATATTTATGCGGTAACCACAATTAGTATGCCAATGCAACACCATCCAGTTACTATTTTCCCACTTAAAATGGGGAATGCCATTCACACAGACATTCCCATAATTGGGCAGAACACATGAAACTCCACACAGACAGTAACACCAAGCTCAGGATTGAACTCTGGACCATGGAGCTGTAACAGGGCAACGCTACCTGCTGTGGTAGTGTAACACTTCTCATCTCATTATCTCTAGCCGCTTCATCCTGTTCTATAGGGTTGCAGGCAAGCTGGAGCCTATCCCAGCTGACTACGGGCAAAAGGCGGGGTACACCCTGGACAAGTCGCCAGGTCATCACAGGGCCGACACATAGACACAGACAACCATTCACACTCATACTGTACCTACGGTCAATTTAGAATCACCAGTTAATCTAACCTGCATGTCTTTGGACTGTGGGGTAAATCGGAGCACCCGGAGGAAACCCACACGGACACAACATGCAAACGCCGCACAGAAAGGCCCTCGTCGGCCACGGGGCTCGAACCAGGACCTTCTTGCTGTGAGGCGACAGCACTAACCACTACACCACCATGCTGCCCGTGTAACACTTCTGATACGCATAAATATTAAGCAAACAGAAGTGACAGAAAAAGTTGGGAAGGTATATTGAAATTGAAATTAAAACTGAAAACAATGATATGTAAATAATCTTTGACCAGTATTGCACTCAAAACAACACAACAGCACATTATTTGACATTTTGCCTCAGGTTTTTGTTGTTGTTTTTTAAACCCACACATTTCAATTTTAATTCTTGCAACACATTTCAAAAAATAAAAATTTGGGCCGGTAAGACATTTACCACTTTGTAATATTGCCATTCCTTCTCACAACACTTAAAAGACATTTAGGGACTAAAGACACCAAGTGGGGGTGGCACGGTGATGGACAACTGTAGTAAAGCTGTTTGCGAGATATTTATGAAAGGTTCTTGTGTTAATATTCTATGATGTTACACATAAGAAGACAGGGAGTAGCCAATAGCCAGTGCCTGAGACATTGGTGCTAACAACTAACATGTGCTAACATGTGGAGTTTGTATGTTCTCTGCGCGGGTTTCCTCCGGGTGCTCCGATTTCACTGGTTAGCACTGTCGCCTCACAGCAAGAAGGTCCTGGGTTTGAGCTCAGTGGCCAGCAAGGGCTTTTCTGTGTGGAGTTTGCATGTTCTCTGCGTGGGTTTCCTCCGGGTGCTCCGGTTTCCCCCAAAGACATGCAGGTTAGGCTAATTGGTGGTTTTGAATTGACCGTAGGTGTGAATGGTTGTTCGTCTCTGTGTCAGTCCTGTGATGACCTGGTGACTTGTCCAGGGTGTACCCTGCCTTTTGCCCACAGTCAGCTGGGATAGGCTCCAGCTTGCCTGCGACCCTGTAGAACAGGATAAGCGGCTACAGATAATGGATGGATGGAAGACACCAAGTGATGAAGCATTTCAGGTGTTATTTTGTCCCACTTGTCCCATGCTTATAGCATCCATTTCTTCCAAAAAAAGACCTGGAATATTGATTCATCTGACCACAATACACGTTTCCACTGCGTGATGATCCATCCCAGATGCTTCCAAGCCCTAAGAAGTCGATGGCACTTCTGGACACAGTTAACATGAGGCTTCATTTTTGCACAGTAAAGTTTCAACTGCCATTTGTGGAGGTAACTCCATATTGTAGTGCTTGATAAAGGTTTGCCAAAGTAATCCTGAGTCCATGTGGTTATATCAGCTATAGATAAATAATGGTTCTTGATGCAGTGTCGTCTGAGGGATCAGAGATCACAGGTGTTCTTGCCCTTTACACACATAATTCCTCCAGATTCTTTAAATGTTTAATATTAAGCAGTGTAGAGAGTGAAATATCCAAATCCCATCTTTGTTTGAAGAACGCTGTTTTTAAACAGTTCAATAATTTTCTCATGCATTTGTTGACAAACTGGAGATCCTCAGCTCATCTTTGTTCCTCAATAACTAGGCCTTTCCTGGATACTGATTTTGTACCAGATCATGATGACAATCACCTGTTGACATCACCTGTTTCAAATCACATCATTATTTAATTGTTTTACCTCATTACTAGCCCTAAATCCCCCCCCCCCCCCAACTTTTTTGGAATGTGTTGCAGGAATGGATGCATATTATCAGCTGAAATTAAGTGGACCAGATTAAACACGAAATATCTTGGGTTCATACTGTCTGCAATGGAATACAGGTCAAAGTAAATTTAAACCTTTTCTGATTTGGGGTTGTAAAATAAGAGCTACTCATTAGTTAATTACTTACTTCTTTAGCTCAGTGTTTTCATAGTTGTTAGCACCAATGTCTCAGGCACTGGCTATTGACTACTCCCTGTCTTTTTATGTGTAACATCATAGAATATTAACACAAGAACCTTTTGTAAATATCTTGCAAACAGCTTTACTACAGTTGTCCTACTTCATACCCACACCGAAAACCACACTTCTCTTAAAATAAACAAATAAATTAAAAAAATCTGTGGTTCTCATTTTGATATGTTAGCCTGATTTGTACAGAACACAGAAGTGCATTTGCCAACCCACAACCAGTAACTACAAGTGCCCTTGAATTCAATTAAATTTTTATTTGCATAGTGTTAACAATAGACATTGTCACAAAGCATCTTAACAGAAATTAAGTTTATGAATTTATAAATTTATCCATAATGAGCAAGCCTTAGGTGATGGTGGCAAGGAAAAACTCCCTGAGAGGACATGAGGAAGAAACCTTGAGAGGAACCAGAGACAAAAGGGAACCCATCTGCAATTGGGTGATAACAAATTGTGTGATCATAAATAAATAACTCGCTTCTATAACTGTGTGCTCTATGGTCAAAAAGTGCAATTGTGTAACCAGGAAATTCATTAGAGTTTTGACATCAAGTCTATTTTGTTGAAGTTATCAACTGTTTACTGGTTGTGCACTTCTACAACCTGAACCCCAAGCCGAACTGAAACCTTAACAATTCTCAACATGAAATGTAAAACTAGTTTATAAACCACCTTTTTGCAACTTGAAGACTAAGAGACCACAGATAAAGATTTATGAGGTAAGTAGATAGAGGTCCTCAGCAGTCCTCCAAGTCCTCCGAGAGAGCTCTGAGTAGAGTCAATAAGAAAACGATCCCATTGTAACTCACAGGGCACCGCTATGTGTAATGTCTTTGAGAAATACCCTTTAGCCATTTGCTGGATTTATAAGTGATTTATTCATGATGACTGAGTCCAATGTTAACCCTCCATTCCCCATTACAGCGGCTCTGCCATACATTAAAGCAGTTAATTAGTCCTGTCATTATATATGCCTTATTTTTTCAGATTCAGTCACAGGTCAGTATACAGCGATATAATACATACATACATACATGGATTTATTACATGGACATGAGTACTTTTCATACGAGCTACATGGCAACCGTGACATACAGTAAATCTCTCTGTGTCACTTGTGAGGAAATCAGTTAATTGTTTTCATAAATTTTTGTTTGTGAATGTGTCAATACAATAAAATAGAATCACACGTTGGCTTGAGGATATAAAGTTTATCTTCTTGTGTTGAAAAACTCACATTTTTCATATGAAATACATCGCGGAGCTGAGTGAAATATTTAAATAATATTGGCTGGCTTTGAGTGGTCTATCAGATATAATCCATTCAGCTGGTACAGTGGTACTTGAAAGTTTGTGAACCCTTTAGAATTTTCGATATTTCTGCATAAATATGACCTAAAACATCATCAGATTTTCACACAAGTCCTAAAAGTAGATCAAGAGAACTCAGTTAAACAAATGAGACAAAAATATTCTACTTGGTCATTTATTTATTGAGGAAAATGAGCCAATATTACATATCTGTGAGTGGCAAAAGTATGTGAACCTTTGCTGCCAGTATCTGGTGTGACCCACTTATGCAGCAATAACTGCAACTAAACATTTCTGGTAACTGTTGATCAGTCCTGCACACCGGCTTGGAGGAACTTTAGCCCATTCCTCCGTACAGAACAGCTTCAACTCTGGGATGTTGGTGGGTTTCCTCACATGAACTGCTCGCTTCAGGTCCTTCCACAACATTTCGATTGGATTAAGGTCAGGACTTTGACTTGGCCATTCCAAAACATTAACTTTATTCTTCTTTAACCATTCTTTGGTAGAACGACTTCTGTGCTTAGGGTCATTGTCTTGCTGTATGACCCACCTTCTCTTGAGATTCAGTTCATGGACAGATGTCCTGACATTTTCCTTTAGAATTCGCTGGTATAATTCAGAATTCATTGTTCCATCAATGATTGCAAGCCGTCCTGGCCCAGATGCAGCAAAACAGGCCCAAACCATGATACTATCACCACCATGTTTCACAGATGGGATAAGGTTCTTATGCTGGAATGCAGTGTTTTCCTTTCTCCAAACATAACGGTTCTCATTTAAACCAAAAAGTTCTATTTTGGTCTCATCCGTCCACAAAACATTTTTTCAATAGCCTTCTGGCTTGTCCTCGTGATCTTTAGCAAACTGCAGATGATCAGCGATGTTCTTTTTGGAGAGCAGTGGCTTTCTCCTTGCAACCTTGCCACGCACACCATTGTTGTTCAGTGTTCTCCTGATGGTGGACTCATGAACATTAACATTAGCCAATGTGAGAGAGGCCTTCAGTTGCTTAGAAGTTACCCTGGGGTCCTTTGTGACCTCGCCAACTATTACACGCCTTGCTCTTGGAGTGATCTTTATTGGTCGACCACTCCTGGGGAGGGTAACAATGGTCTTGAATTCCCTCTATTTGTATACAATCTGTCTGACTGTGGATTGGTGGAGTCCAAACTCTTTAGAGATGGTTTTGTAACCTTTTCCAGCCTGATGAGGATCAACAACGCTTTTTCTGAGGTCCTCAGAAATCTCCTTTGTTTGTGTCATGATACACTTCCACAAACATGTGTTGTGAAGATCAGACTTCGATAGGTTCCTGTTCTTTAAATAAAACAGGGTGCCCACTCACACCTGATTGTCATCCCATTGATTGAAAACACCTGACTCTAATTTCACCTTCAAATTAACTGTTAATCCTAGAGGTTCACATACTTTTGCCACTCACAGATATGTAATATTGGATCATTTTCCTCAATAAATAAATGAGCAAGTATAATATTTTTGTCTCATTTGTTTAACTGGGTTCTTTTTATCTCTGTTTAGGACTTGTGTGAAAATCCGATGATATTTTAGGTCATGTTTTATGCAGAAATATAGAAAATTCTAAAGGGTTCACAAACTTTCAAGCACCACTGTATGCTATTGAATGAGTTGAAGATGAGTTCGATATCATGCTAGCTGAATAGAATATATCTAATAGACCATGAAAAAAAGCCAGTCAATATTATTATTATACATACACACTCTCTTCATATTAGCATACTCACCTTCCAGCTGGTGTAGTGTTCAGCAGTAGTGTTCGTGAAGGCCAACGTTAGCGCAGTCAAGCCAGTGCTATCGAGGGCTAGTAGCACAGGCTAACGACTGAGAAAACAGGATTTCTGTCTCCAGACTCTTCTTCCACACATGCGCGCCACAGTATTTTTCATCCATCCTTAAGTATTCATTTCCCTGTGTAATTTACTTTAAAATCAACATCGACAGCTACACACAATGGCACGACCTGGCAGCCAAAATTCTCTCTAAATCCATGGGTGCAAGTATAAAATTTTCAAAAACCTGAAAAGTCTGACAGTCAGACTTAAAAATAAGGGGCCACATGTCTTGATGTCCTCAGAAACTCCTGGATTTTAGAAAAAACCAGATTCAGCTTTTCCATAAACGAAATATCTATATTTTATAATCCATTACTGACTACAAATGAGTTTTCAACCTAACAATCACATTAGAAAAGATGATAAAAAAGCTAACAAACTTATTGCAAGACCTACCTTACTTTTATTTAATAATTGAAAGGTAATCAAATGTCAAAAAAAAACATGTTTATAAAAGCAGATACGTGCGTGACACATGATATCACACATGTATAACACCGTGAAACAACGGGCTAGTCAGGACCGCTCGTCGGTGAGCGGCGTATAAATTGAATGAGGTTTGTGGCGAAGACGAGATGAAAAGATTTGTCTCGTGCAGTACCGCGGTAACCCGGTAATACGCTGAGAGTGAGACAGTGAGAGGGCCACCCCTATACCTCCCCCCCCCCCCCCGAAAATCTCAACGGATTTACAGGATTTGGAAAAATGACTTTTTCAGAACCGAAAAAAACGGAGCTTCCGGCACATGCCGGAAAACTTGCACCCATGTAAATCTTCTGCTTTTAATGATCGAAACTCGCAGCCATTTTTATTTATAAATTGTCACAGTCACTCACTAGCACAGAAGTTTTATGTCTCTGACGTGTCTCTTTTCGAGTTTTTTCATTGTCCATTGGTATGTTTTTCTTTTGTAAATATGCGTAAAGAATATATAATGAAATTTTGGTAGCCTTTCGGGGGTTCACCGTCTTTAGTTTAAGTTTGCTTATTTATTTAGTGCCTAATTATAGCACAGCTAATCCTAGCAGTAGCACTGGATTAGCTTCGTCTTTTTCCTTGGAGGACAAAGAAATGGTTGTGTGCATGCGCAGCAGAAAAGTTTTATCATTGGATATTCGCATCAGCTCTGACGTGTCAGGTCATGTTGTCTTGACAATGTGCAATAGTGTAACAATATTGCACGCTCATTCTCCATTGGGGAGAGTGGCATAATACATGTAGGATAAGCGAGATGCTAACGATATTGCATCCTATCAAACCAAATAAATGAACCCCACTAGAAGGGAATAGAATACATGTCTTTATTCCATCGAAAAAGTGTCCTGTATGTATCATAAATGGCTGTGTGGGTTTCCTCTGGTTTCTTCCCACCCTAAAAAAAAAAAAAAAGCCAGTTTTGCCAGTTGATTGGCTATGCTAAAACTGGCTCTTTTAGTGAAGTTTGAACAAGTGTGTAAATGTATGTATGTACTGGCATCCCATCCAGTTTGTTTTTCCCTGTTTGTTAATCAGTGAACTATCCGTCAGCATTATGCAGTTCATTTGGCCATCAGAAGGTCATAAAGGTTATCGAAAAACGTGATGAGCCAATGGGAGTTAAACTACATGAGCATGCATGGTTATTTATTTATTTATTTGCACATATTTTTATATGTGTTTTTCCTTACAGGTGAAAAATGTCAGCAACATTGGATAAAAGGTGAGAGACTGGTATTTCTCATACCAAGAAGTATTGGTACTTCTTGGTACTCTTATCGGTTCATGACTTTTTGGACATTCTGTAGATTTTATAGACAATCAATAGATAGAGATAGATATAAATAGGGGGCCCAGTGCAGGATGTAAAAAAAAAACCCAACCAAACCAACCAACCCAACCCCCCACCCACCCACCCACACCACACCATCATGCAGCTTGACCACGAAAATGTATCAACGTACAAAAATAGCAGACATCATGGGCTTCAATGACACCTTTAGGTCATGTAGTTTCGCCACAGTAAACAGCAGTCAGTATATATATGTTTTGTGAAATTCAGTGGATATCAGTCGCCCTAATGGGGCTGCAGCTTCTTGTTCTTTGATAATAATACCGGCACTCACATGATGGCTTTTATAGCCCATTTGAGACAAACTATGAGGTGCCTTGTGAGCTGACCACACCAAAATTGAATTTGGATGCAATCTGACTAGTCTTGACCCGTCTCAAATTTATATAACATACTAAAGTATAGCTAATATACTTTATATAACATACTTAAGTATGCCACTTAAAATCCCAAGTTAATCCCAGAAAATCACCATAGAAGATCTGAAAAGGTATAATATACTTGACTTTGTGATTATGTTACATCATAACATTCTTTTTCATATAGCATAACTTTTTTTTTTTTTGCTTAGAGAGGTCTTTAATGTAAAAGTTGTATGCTACTCACCAAAAAAGAAGGTTTGGGGAACTCCATTTTCTTTCAGTAATGAGGATATACTAGGATCAAACCTCAGCCACAGTCCTACTGCTAACACCAATGAACCAGAGAGCTGGACACAACATGAGAAATGGTTATGGCTATCAGTTTTGAGATTGCATCATCATCTTCCTTCTGACACATTTATTTATTGGACACAATACGAATAGTTGGATAGTGAAGCAATATAATCTACTTCCAACATGATGCCTAGACTAGAGAACACTAAATTATCCTATATACTGTGTGTATAGTTTGCGCATATATATATAGACTTTTCTTGACAATCCTCTCAAGGCTGCGGTCATCCCTGTTGCTTGTGCACCTTTTCCAGCCAGCCTTTTCAGCAATAACCTTCTGTGGCTTACCGTCCTTGTGGAGGGTGTTGATGATTGTCTTCTGTCAAGTCAGTAGTACCGTTCAAATTTACTATTCACATTTGAGTAATAAATGCTGTGGTGGCTGGCAAAACCAGGCTGAAATCCAAACGAGTGAATTTTTGAGTTCTTATCATTTATCCATCAACTCTCTAATAGAAAAGATTAGTGCTACGTTGCCTTCGAAACTGTTTGTTCTGCTGTAAATACTGATGACAAGCAGTTAAGTTTAGATTCAAACCTTTTAGCTCTCCATCAACCTCTTACAGTTCTTTTGTCAAAAACCCCTAAGTGGGAGGTTCAAAAAATGTAAGGTTTTTTTTTTTTAATGCTCACTGGCTCTATTAGAACTGTAAAATTTTATAACAAATACCATGCAGTATTTGTTTAGTCTGTCTGTGGGAGAGTTTTTAAACACAAACTCTCAACCCAAGCGCACTTGGACTTTGTCTGCAGTGTTTCAACTCACAGACGACTTTACAACGTCAGTTGAAATGGATTAGGATATATTCTGTGGCTTGTCCTGTTGTGCTTCCGTTTTCCTAACAACTTGAAACTTAGGACACAGAATACCAAAGAATACCATTTCGAGCCTTCCTCACAGAGTACAAAACAAATCAGTGATTAAGCAAAGAGTAGCATTCTGAGCAAAGGGGAAACCTTTCATTTAAGGTCGTCCTGCCACTCCCCCACTGTCATCATCAACATGCAGGCTGTGCCAGTCTCACAGGCCTCCACTGTCACTCCTGCTGGAACTCTCCAGCCCTGACACTCACCCTACCAAGCCACTATGCCAAGCTGCCAAGACAACAGTTCACTTCTCTATCATACAAATTTCAAGACAAAGGGGTCGCTGTCTATTGTTTGGACATCAGTACAGAGAAAACCAATCACTCCAACAAAACCCCTCATTACAGCATTCTTACAATGACCATTTGAGCCAATCTAATGTGATCACTTCATTAGTTTGATGATAAAAATCATTATGCCAGAGAATGTACAAGTCTGTTTATGTTCGGTGGCTGGGTAGAAAATAACATGACGTTGAATAAAATCAGAATTCACATGAATCTGATGCATTCCTCTACATAATACAAATAACCTTTATTCTAACAGACATTCAAAGCCTGGAACTGTAAAAATAAACCTTACTGTTGTACATAGTTAAGCCATGTAACTCCTGAGGTATGTGAAACCATATACTGTACAATAATACACAGCGATCAGCCATAACATTAAAACCACCTGCCTAATATTGTGTAGGTCCCCCTTGTGCCACCAAAACAGCTCTGACCCATCAAGGCATGGACTTCAAAAGACCTCTGAAGGTGTGTTGTGGTATTTGGCAGCAGATCCTTTACGTCCTGTAAGGTGCGAGGTGAGGTCTCCATGAATCAGAATTGTTTGTCTAGTATGTCTCACAGATGCTCTATTGGACTGAGTCCTGGGGAATTTGGAGACCAACTCAACACCATGAACTGTCACGTTCCTCAAACCATTCCTGAACAATTTTTGCAGTGTGGCAGGGTGCATTATCCTGCTGAAAGAGGCCACTGCCATTAGGGAATACTGTTGAATGGGTGTACATGGTTTGAAACAATATGTAGGCAGGTGGTATACAGTGGTGCTTGAAAGTTTGTGAACCCTTTAGAATGTTCTATATTTCTGCATAGATATGACCTAAAACATCATCAGATTTTCACACAAGTCCTAAAAGTAGATCAAGAGAACTCAGTTAAACAAATGAGACAAAAATATTATACTAGGTCATTTATTTATTGAGGAAAATGATCCAGTATTACATATCTGTGAGTGGCAAAAGTATGTGAACCTTTGCTTTCAGTATCTGGTGTGACCCACTTGTGCAGCAATAACTGCAACTAAATGTTTCCGGTAACTGCTGATCAGTCCTGCACACCAGCTTGGAGGAATTTTAGCCCATTCCACCGTACAGAACAGCTTCAACTCTGGGATGTTGGTGGTTTTCCTCATATGAACTGCTCGCTTCAGGTCCTTCGACAACATTTCGATTGGATTAAGGTCAGGACCTTGACTTGGCCATTCCAAAACATTAACTTTATTCTTCTTTAACCATTCTTTGGTAGAACGACTTGTGTGCTTAGAGTCGTTGTCTTGCTGCATGACCCACCTTCTCTTGAGATTCAGTTCATGGACAGATGTCCCAACATTTTCCTTTAGAATTCGCTGGTAATAATTCAGAATTCATTCTTCCATCAATGATGGCAAGCTATCCTGGCCCAGATGCAGCAAAACAGGCCCAAACCATGATACTACCACCACCATGTTTCACAGATGGGATAAAGTTCTTATGCTGGAATGCAGTGTTTTCCTTTCTCCAAACATAACGCTCCTCATTTAAACCAAAAAGTTCTATTTTGGTCTCATCCGTCCACAAAATATTTTTCCAATAGCCTTCTGGCTTGTCCATGTGATCTTTAGCAAACTGCAGACGAGCAGCAATGTTCTTTTTGGAGAGCAGTGGCTTTCTCCTTGCAACCCTGCCATGCACACCATTGTTGTTCAGTGTTCTCCTGATGGTGGACTCATGAACATTAACATTAGCCAATGTGAGGGAGGCCTTCAGTTGCTTAGAAGTTGCTCTGGGGTCCTTTGTGACCTCGCCGACTATTACACGCCTTGCTCTTGGAGTGATCTTTGTTGGTTGACCACTCCTGGGGAGGGTAACAATGGTCTTGAATTTTCTCCATTTGTACACAATCTGTCTGACTGTGGATTGGTGGAGTCCAAACTCTTTAGAGATGGTTTTGTAACCTTTTCCAGCCTGATGAGGATCAACAACGCTTTTTCTGAGGTCCTCAGAAATCTCCTTTGTTCGTGCCATGATACACTTCCACAAATGTGTGTTGTGAAGATCAGACTTTGATAGATCCCTGTTCTTTAAATAAAACAGGGTGCCCATTCACACCTGATTGTCATCCCATTGATTGAAAACACCTGACTCTAATTTCACCTTCAAATTAACTGCTAATCCTAGAGGGTCACATACTTTTGCCACTCACAGATATGTAATATTGGATCATTTTCCTCAAAAAATAAATAACCAAGTATAATATTTTTGTCTCATTTGTTTAACTGGGTTCTCTTTATCTACTTTTAGAACTTGTGTGAAAATCTGATGTTGTTTTAGGTCATATCTATGCAAAAATATAGAAAATTCTAAATGGTTCACAAACTTTCAAGCACCACTGTATGTCAAAATAACAGCTACATGAATGCCAGAACGAAAGCTTTCCCAGAAAAACACTGCCCAGAGTATCACACTGCCTCTGTCCACTTATCTTCTTCCTTAAGTGCATCCTGGTGCCATTTTCTTCGGTTAAGCGATACACACGCACCCGGCCACCTTGGGTGCCCATGACCGTGTCACCAATTCACCAGCTGTACTTCCTTGGACCACTTTTGTTAGGTACTAACCACTGCATACTGGGACCCCACAAGACCTGCTATTTTGGGGAAGCTCTTACCCAGTCATCTAGCCATCACAATTTTGCCCTTGTCAAATATATTATATATTTACTTTGCTTATAATTTTTGAGTATTTTTTAAACTGTAATTTTGCTTTTACTTACGCCTGTTTATTTTGAGGTATTTTATTCCACTGCAATATAAATTGCCTCCATCAAAAAGTTTAAAAAAAAAAACGTCTCCATGAACTACATGCCAGGAAATGATGTGATCAGAACAATCATCCAGGAATTGTCATGAATTTGAATGCAGCTAATGGAGTCTGCAGGTGTTTGACAAGGAAATACATTAAAATGTAATATATGGTTAAAGTATAGTTGCAATGACATATCAGGAGAGTTGCATTAGTACTTTGGTGGCTGATGACTGGTGTCAGTATTTAGATAAACTTCACGGTATTGGTGGACAGTGTCCTTTTACCCGAATATTAGAAAGGATTAATGATCCTACTCAGTGGATGGAGGTATCATATCCTGAGATTTCCAACTGCACCACTGAGTCTCCATAATTCTATATTCTCCATGTTTCGCTTAGGCTTGCTCTGTTGCCCTTTACATACCGAAAGTCCTCCAGATTCCTTGAACTTTTTTAATGATATTATGCACCACAGAGAGTGAAATATACAAATCCCTTCCTATCTTTCTTTGAGGAACATTGTTTTTAAACATTTCAATAATTTTCTCATGCATTTGTTGTCTAACTGGAGATTCTCGGCCCATATTTGCTCCTCAAAGACTAGGCCATCAATTGTTTTACCTCATTACTAGTCCTAAATTGCCCCCATCCCAACTTTTTTGGAATGTGTCGCAGGCCTGAAATGCAGGAATGGATGCACACTACCGTTCAAAAGTTTGGGGTCAGTTTGAAATGTCCTTATTTTTGAAAGAAAAGCACTGTTCTTTTCAATGAAGATCACTTTAAACTAATCAGAAATACACTCTATACATTGCTAATGTGGTAAATGACTATTCTAGCTAAATTCTACTAAATGTCTGGTTTTTGGTGCAATATCTCCATAGGTGTATAGAGGCCCATTTCCAGCAACTATCACTCCAGTGTTCTAATGGTACAGTGTGTTTGCTCATTGCCTCAGAAGGCTAATGGATGATTAGAAAACCCTTGTACAATCATGTTAGCACAGCTGAAAACAGTTGAGCTCTTTAGAGAAGCTATAAAACTGACCTTCCTTTGAGCAGATTGAGTTTCTGGAGCATCACATTTGTGGGGTCGATTAAATGCTCAAAATGGCCAGAAAAATGTCTTGACTATATTTTCTATTCATTTTACAACTTATGGTGGTAAATAAAAGTGTGACTTTTCATGGAAAACACAAAATTGTCTGGGTGACCCCAAACTTTTGAACGGTAGTGTATATTAACAAATGTTAAGAAATTTACCAGACAAAACATGAAATATCTTTGGTTCATACTGTCTACTATGAAATACAAGTCAAAGTAAATTTAGAAATCACTGCTTTCTTTCTTTTTAAATTTGCATTTTCCATACCATCCAAACTTTTGCTGATATGAGGTTGTAATTTATATCGATAGAAAGTCCCTACAGCTGCCATAAAATCTGTGTTTTGCACTCCCTTCCCCTACACTGTAGCTAGCATAAATGAATGTGTGGGTGTGTTTTACTGTTGAGGGTGCAGAACACAACATAGCAACTGTGAGGCGTGATGATGATCACTATCTCCTATGTGCCACCAGTCAATTTTACCACATTGTTTTCCCAAAAAACATGGTCTGCCAAAACTACTTCAGGCTGATGTCACGTTCTTGTCTATATTTGATCTCAGATCTGATAGAGGTAGTGCTGTGTAGGAGTATAAATGATGGGAATCAACATTTTAATGCAACGTAAACTTTCCCATAATAACATCAGCTTGCTATTTTGATTGATTGATTGATTGATTGATTGATTGATTGATTGATTGATTGATTGATTGATTGATTGATTGATTAAAAGTTTTCTTCTGTTATCATTTCTATTCTTAAGATGACATGGTACAAAAATCCATCAGCTTGGCTGTCAGTTGAGGTGGCATAACATTGCTCAATTTATTTCAGTTATTAATGTATGGTCAGACTAAATGAAAGTTACATGTGCACCCTGCATGTACCATGCTTATAATTTACAATATGGAAATGGGATGAGATCAATTGTTTATAAAGTAAATACTATGACTTAATGTGTATCCTTTCAAACAGTTTCTAACTTTATCTTTAGACATATTTGTAAGTAAGAAATGTGCTTTAATCCAATGTCAATATGAAAAGCTTTGTATGAATGTAATAAATTCCAGCTGTAAGAAAAAGGTGATCTGAAATTTAAAAAGTAATGTGTTATATACATGCTCCTGCCCTGTCTGCACTGTGTGGGAAAGGTCCTAGAGGATAATGAAACTGCACATCACCAACCACCCAGTATATTACCAAAAAAAAAAAGGGAACGGAGTAACTCTTCCCCAAAATACATTTTAAGTAAGTTACTTTTTACTTTTATTTGAGTAGATTTTTATACAAGTAATTTTACCTTAGTATAATTTCACCATAGTAGCGTTACTTTTAACTGAGTATAACTTAGAACTCGTTACACCTCTGCAGATTAGTGTATACTCAAATAACTCACAGAAGATAAAAGTAGCTAGTTACTTTACAAAGAATAACGGCAGTTGAACATGTTAATTGTATCTCTTAAGTGAAAAGATTTCTAAAAGACAGTGATGATTCATTTAAATAAAAAAAGCATGACTCCTTTAGGCAAAGTAAAACTGCTCAGAAGTGAACCATGAAGTTTCCATCAGTCGTAGGCAAAATAAAAGCTATTTTTTACTTGACTACATGTGACTTGCCGGATCACGATACTCTATTATTGGGTACATCACTGTATTGCTGCAATACAATGCTTCATATGGGTAAACCAGATATTTGTTGGCCAAACATTAAAATGTTTTAACTGAAACCACACACAAAAAAAAATCTCAAGTGGATTCCAACTGGTTCTGAACTCAAAACTACAAGCTATATTAAGGACACTGGCTTTTTGGATGTCATTTTAGATTATCTTTTTTTTCTTCCCAAAAAGCCAGACCTCAATACTTAATAAGCTTATACCTGTGACCTATTTACACAAAATTAGACAGAACACACAGAAAATATTGCAACATCAACATAATAGCAATTAAGTGCTCACAAAATCAGGATTAAAATCTGAAATAACCTAAATGATAGATGAAAAATTAGTGAATAAATTCTGGACGCAAGGTTACCAGTATGCAAAGGATACAACGGTTCTAAATGGTTAATAACAATATCAGAAATTAACTTTCCATTTTAAAGCCATAAGCTAAGTATATATGTAACAAACACTAGCGAATTAAAGACTGCTCTTTAATAAATCTTCTTCTTCTTTTGGCTGCTCCTGTTAGGGGTCACCACAGCGGATCTGTTCTGCATATTTGATTTGGCCTAGGTTTTTACACCAGATGCCCTTCCTGATTTTGGATCAGGAAATCTATCCGGGCTCTGGACCGGCACTAAGTATCCACTGCTTGTACAACCTTAGTGGCTGGCACTTAATCTACAGTCAACCATCATTTAAACCTAATTAATGTCCAATGATGTGCAATTATGGTGCAATTGAGGTGGAATGTCAATGTATTTATAATTTCTCATGTGAATGCACTCCTTGGCATAGGCATATCATTATTTTAAAAAGATGAGCCATCAATGGGGACTGGCTGACTTTGATGGACTACAAAGTTAAGTTAAGAAAGAAAGCACAACTTTATTCATCACACACTTGTGAAATTCCTCTCTGCATTTAACCCATCTGAAGCAGTGAACACACACATGCACACACATATACCCAGAGCAGTGGGCAGCCATGCTAACAGCACCCAGGGAGCAGCTGGGAGTTAGGTGCCTCGCTCAAGGGCACCTCAGCCCAAGGCCATCCCATATTAACCTAACTGCATGTCCGGAGCACCTGGAGGAAACCCACGCAGACACAGGGAGAACATGTAAACTCCACACAGAGCCGCTGGGCTCGAACCCAGAACCTTCTTGCTGTGAGGCGACCATGCTAACTACTTACAACACCATGCTGCCCATGAAAAAGGAAAGAAGGAAATGTCACAGTAAACTGACAGCCAGTCACCACCCAGGAAATAGTTGTGCAAATGTACAGAAAATAGACCATTTCCCCTTTATTATACAGTTTCTTCCTTGTCAAAGTGAAGCAGTGCTGTGAGAAAGCTGTAAGGACTGCAATATCCTGGACTTCAGTGAGAAAGTGCACATCAAAATCCCCTGTGGTGAATTAACATCTAAAGTGCTGTGTTCATGCTTTCACTTCATTTGCTTGCCCCTAAACGCTATAGCTGAAAATGTAACACGGGGATTTTTCAGTGTTAAAGGAAGAGGAATTTCAAAATCGGGGCTCTGTGAAAATTTCCAGATGCTAAAAACTCTCAGTAGAATTCATACTGAACAGTCATAACAGTCAGTTCTGTCATAAAATAATACAAATAAAACCAAAAATGGACAAATATGTCTTGTCATAGCCCTTCTGTCACAAATAACCAGTTTGCAACTCATGAATTAAATAAAAAACCCAGAAAATTAAGTGAAGGGTGAAAATTACACAAGCTGTGAGAGCTAGTCACAGAGCTGTAGTTACTATTAAACCTCATAACCACCAGGACGCCAATTAGCACGAGACTGAATTTCTGTCACTACTATTACTATTACTGAGAGGGTGAAATGAGGAGGAAATTATTTTCAGAAGGCTGATTACAAGTCTGAAAACAGATGAGCTGGAAGTATGACTCTCCCACAGACAGAGGCAGTTCATATACCTGTGTGACTGCTAGCCCGGTTAGCAGCCTGGTGTACCGGTTAGCAGCCTGGTGTACCAACAGCCTGGTGTACCGACAGCCTACAGCCTGGTGTACCGACAGCCTGGTGTACCTACAGCCTGGTGTACTGACAGCTTACAGCCTGGTGTACCGACAGCCTGGTGTACCTACAGCCTGGTGTATTGACAGCTTACAGCCTGGTGTACCAACAGCCTGGTGTACCGACAGCCTACAGCCTGGTGTACCGACAGCCTGGTGTACTGACAGCCTACAGCCTGGTGTACTGACAGCTTGGTGTACCTACAGCCTGGTGTACCGACAGCCTGGTGTACCAACAGCTTACAGTCTGATGTACCGACAGCCTGGTGTACTGACAGCCTACAGCCTGGTGTACTGACAGCCTGGTGTACTGACAGCCGACAGCCTGGTGCACCGACAGCCTGGTGTACTGATAGCTTACAACCTGGTGTACCGACAGCCTACAGCCTGGTGTACCTACAGCTTACAGCCTGGCGTACTGACAGCCTACAGCCTGGTGTACCTACAGCTTACAGCCTGGTGTACCTACAGCCTGGTGTACTTACAGCCTGGTGTACCTACAGCTTACAGCCTGGTGTACCTACAGCTTACAGCCTGGTGTACTTACAGCCTGGTGTACCTACAGCTTACAGCCTGGTGTACCTACAGCCTGGTGTACCTACAGCTTATAGCCTGGTGTACCTACAGCCTGGTGTACTTACAGCCTGGTGTACCTACAGCCCGGTGTACTTACAGCCTGGTGTACCTACAGCCTGGTGTACTTACAGCCTGGTGTACCTACAGCTTACAGCCTGGCGTACCTACAGCCTGGTGTACCTACAGCCTGGTGTACTTACAGCTTACAGCCTGGTGTACCTACAGCCTGGTGTACTTACAGCCTGGTGTACCTACAGCTTACAGCCTGGTGTACCTACAACCTGGTGTACTTACAGCCTGGTGTACTTACAGCCTGGTGTACCTACAGCTTACAGCCTGGTGTACCTACAACCTGGTGTACCTACAGCCTGGTGTACTTACAGCTTACAGCCTGGTGTACCTACAGCCTGGTGTACTTACAGCCTGGTGTACCTACAGCTTACAGCCTGGTGTACCTACAGCCTGGTGTACTTACAGCTTACAGCCTGGTGTACCTACAGCCTGGTGTACTTACAGCCTGGTGTACCTACAGCTTACAGCCTGGTGTACCTACAGCCTGGTGTACTTACAGCCTGGTGTACCTACAGCCTGGTGTACTTACTGGTGTACCTACAGCTTACAGCCTGGTGTACCTACAGCCTGGTGTACCTACAGCTTACAGCCTGGTGTACCTACAGCCTGGTGTACTTACAGCCTGGTGTACTTACAGCTTACAGCCTGGTGTACCTACAACCTGGTGTACCTACAGCCTGGTGTACTTACAGCTTACAGCCTGGTGTACCTACAGCCTGGTGTACTTACAGCCTGGTGTACCTACAGCTTACAGCCTGGTGTACCTACAGCCTGGTGTACCTACAGCCTGGTGTACTTACAGCTTGCAGCCTGGTGTACCTACAGCCTGGTGTACTTACAGCCTGGTGTACCTACAGCTTACAGCCTGGTGTACCTACAGCCTGGTGTACTTACAGCCTGGTGTACCTACAGCCTGGTGTACTTACTGGTGTACCTACAGCTTACAGCCTGGTGTACCTACAGCCTGGTGTACCTACAGCTTACAGCCTGGTGTACCTACAGCCTGGTGTACTTACAGCCTGGTGTACTTACAGCTTACAGCCTGGTGTACCTACAGCTTACAGCCTGGTGTACCTACAACCTGGTGTACTTACAGCCTGGTGTACTTACAGCCTGGTGTACCTACAGCTTACAGCCTGGTGTACCTACAACCTGGTGTACCTACAGCCTGGTGTACTTACAGCCTGGTGTACCTACAGCCTGGTGTACTTACAGCCTGGTGTACCTACAGCTTACAGCCTGGTGTACTTACAGCCTGGTGTACCTACAGCCTGGTGTACTTACAGCCTGGTGTACCTACAGCTTACAGCCTGGTGTACTTACAGCCTGGTGTACCTACAGCTTACAGCCTGGTGTACCTACAGCCTGGTGTACCTACAGCTTACAGCCTGGTGTACCTACAGCCTGGTGTACTTACAGCCTGGTGTACCTACAGCCTGGTGTACTTACTGGTGTACCTACAGCTTACAGCCTGGTGTACCTACAGCCTGGTGTACCTACAGCTTACAGCCTGGTGTACCTACAGCCTGGTGTACCTACAGCCTGGTGTACTTACAGCCTGGTGTACTTACAGCTTACAGCCTGGTGTACCTACAGCTTACAGCCTGGTGTACCTACAACCTGGTGTACTTACAGCCTGGTGTACTTACAGCCTGGTGTACCTACAGCTTACAGCCTGGTGTACCTACAACCTGGTGTACCTACAGCCTGGTGTACTTACAGCCTGGTGTACCTACAGCCTGGTGTACTTACAGCCTGGTGTACCTACAGCTTACAGCCTGGTGTACTTACAGCCTGGTGTACCTACAGCCTGGTGTACTTACAGCCTGGTGTACCTACAGCTTACAGCCTGGTGTACCTACAGCCTGGTGTACCTACAGCTTACAGCCTGGTGTACCTACAGCCTGGTGTACCTACAGCCTGGTGTACTTACAGCCTGGTGTACTTACAGCTTACAGCCTGGTGTACCTACAACCTGGTGTACTTACAGCCTGATGTACCTACAGCTTACAGCCTGGTGTACCTACAACCTGGTGTACTTACAGCCTGGTGTACTTACAGCCTGGTGTACCTACAGCCTGGTGTACTTACAGCCTGGTGTACCTACAGCTTACAGCCTGGTGTACTTACAGCCTGGTGTACCTACAGCCTGGTGTACTTACAGCCTGGTGTACCTACAGCTTACAGCCTGGTGTACCTACAGCCTGGTGTACCTACAGCCTGGTGTACTTACAGCCTGGTGTACTTACAGCCTGGTGTACCTACAGCTTACAGCCTGGTGTACCTACAACCTGGTGTACCTACAGCCTGGTGTACTTACAGCCTGGTGTACCTACAGCCTGGTGTACTTACAGCCTGGTGTACCTACAGCTTACAGCCTGGTGTACTTACAGCCTGGTGTACCTACAGCCTGGTGTACTTACAGCCTGGTGTACCTACAGCTTACAGCCTGGTGTACCTACAGTCTGGTGTACCTACAGCTTACAGCCTGGTGTACCTACAGCCTGGTGTACCTACAGCCTGGTGTACTTACAGCCTGGTGTACCTACAGCCTGGTGTACTTACTGGTGTACCTACAGCTTACAGCCTGGTGTACTTACAGCCTGGTGTACCTACAGCTTACAGCCTGGTGTACCTACAGCCTGGTGTACCTACAGCTTACAGCCTGGTGTACCTACAGCTTACAGCCTGGTGTACCTACAGCCTGGTGTACCTACAGCTTACAGCCTGGTGTACCTACAGCCTGGTGTACTTACAGCCTGGTGTACCTACAGCCTGGTGTACTTACTGGTGTACCTACAGCTTACAGCCTGGTGTACTTACAGCCTGGTGTACCTACAGCTTACAGCCTGGTGTACCTACAGCCTGGTGTACCTACAGCCTGGTGTACTTACAGCCTACAGCACCTGTCATTTCCCTCAATACCAGTTTATTCCATCTGAAATGGTTTAGGAGTGAAAGGCTCACCCAGAATATGAAGTTGAAGAGGAAAAGCAGGTATTTCACACATTTCGTGCCTCCTTGCACTTTGCTCATTTTGCCGGTTTTCGTGCCCCGTGCCTCTGTTTGTTTTAAAGTCGCAGGATTAATATCCAACTCGATCGAGGTGAAAAGTCACTATGAGCCTCACTGAGCACGTCTCCTCCTAACAGCACGAGCGCGGGCGACACCGTTCTGTAAGCCCCGCCCACTGCTCCCTGCGCTATAGAACAGAACGGAACGGAATAGAATAATAGAATAGAATAATAGAATAGAATGGAATGGAATAGAATAGAAAAGAATATCTTCAATGTCATTGCTAATGACATTGCATTACACTCTCTCTCTCTCTCTCTCTGAATAATAGAATAGAATATCTTTAATGTCACTGCATATTGGCATTGCATTACACACAAAATTCTCTCTCTCTCTCTCTCTCTCTCTCTCACACACACACACACACACACACACTGAAGAATAGAATAGAATAGAATAGAATAGAATATCTTTAATGTCATTGCATATTGGCATTGCATTACACACAAAATTCTCTCTCTCTCCCTGGACAATAGAATAGAGGGCGGCAAGGTGGTGTAGTGGTTAGCGCTGTCACCTCACAGCAAGAAGGTTCTGGGTTCGAGCCCAGCGGCCGATGAGGGCCTTTCTGTGTGGAGTTTGCATGTTCTCCCTGTGTCTGCATGGGTTTCCCCCACAGTCCAGAGACATCCAGGTTAGGCTAATTGGTCTAAATTGACCATAGGTGTGAATAGTTGTTTGTCTCTATGTGTCAGCCCTGCAGTGACCTGGTGACTTGTCCAGGGTGTACCCCGCCTGTCACCCATAGTCAGCTGGGGTAGGCTACAGATGATGGATGGAATAGAATGTCTTTAATGTCATTGCATTATACACTAAACTCTCTCTCACACACACACTACACTTCACATTCTCTTCTCACTCCATTAATTAGGCTTGGAGTTAAACATTACACACAATGGAAACTGTTAATATTTTATTTTGTATCCAGCTCATATCATCATTCATTTCCCCTTCAAGCACACCTAACACACAGGTCACTTTCAGGTATATATAATTACTAATGTAACTCTGCTGAGATGCACAGCTTGTCAGACCTCTCATGCCTTATCCATCAATGGAAAGACACCACCACCAGAGAACCACTGTTTAGCACATATTCATGGCCAGTCCTACAGCACTCAAGGATATAGATGGAGTGAAAAGTGGCTGACAAATTGTGCATAGTTGCAGGTGGGCTCCAGTCAGAAGATATATCTATGAAGTTGATGTCTGTGGGAGGTGCACCTGATAAAATGATAAAATGACTATAATAGCCAATTAATGTACACTGTGGGTATAGTTGAAAAACTGGCACTTGAGTGTCAGTTTATATGTGTATACGCACGCACGTACGCACGCACACACACACACACACACACACACACACACACACACACACACACACACATATATTCATTGGTATTAAACTGGCCCAAACTGACTTTTTTGTTTTGTTTTTTGTTAATTTATGTTAAGATAATAGGTTAGTTAAAGTTACATAGGCGGCACGGTGGTATAGTGGTTAGCACTGTCGCCTCACAGCAAGAAGGTCCGGGTTTGAGCCCCATAGCCGGCGAGGGCCTTTCTGTGCGGAGTTTGCATGTTCTCCCCATGTCTGTGTGGGTTTCCCCCGGGTGCTCCGGTTTCCCCCACAGTCCAAAGACATGCAGGTTAGGTTAACTGGTGACTCTAAATTGACCGTAGGTGTGAATGTGAGTGTGAATGGTTGTCTGTGTCTATGTGTCAGCCCTGTGATGACCTGGCGACTTGTCCAGGGTGTACCCCGCCTTTCGCCCGTAGTCAGCTGGGATAGGCTCCAGCTTGCCTGCGACCCTGTAGAACAGGATAAAGCGGCTAGAGATAATGAGATGAGAAAGTTACATATGGGCCGCACACATGGCTTATCATTTACATCATGTTAGTCAGGAATATGAGGCTACAGTGGGTACAGGTTCATAAAAACATGACAATGTATGTCTGTCAAAAGATTGGAATCTCAGTTTCTGTTGCAACATGCAGATGGTAGTGTCAGAATTTGGTATCCACAGCAGGGACCCATGGAGTCCATGGACCCAAATGGCCTTGTATTAATAGTTTAGCCTGGTGGAGGTGGTGTAATGGTGTGGGGAATGTTTCTTTAGCACACACTGGGTCCCTTAATACCAGTTGAGCACTGTTTGAATGCCACCTATGTCAGTATTGTTGTTGACCACATGCATTCCTTTATTGCTGCAGTTTACCCAACTTATGTCAGTATCCAGCATGATAATGTGTCATGTCACAAGTCATCTCAAACTGATTCCATGAATGTGCTTAGTGTACTTCATTGGCCTCCCGAGTCACCAGATTTGAACCCAATAGTACATGGTTATGATGTGGTAGAACAGGAGATTTGAAGCATATATAACTGACAAATCTCCATCAATTATGTGATGCAGTCATGTCAACATGGGCCAGAATATTAAAGGAATGTTTCCAACACCTAGTGGAATCCATGCCACAAAGTATAGCGCAAAAGAGGTCCTTTCCAGAATGGGCAGTGGCAGGTGAGTTAAAAAAAATTTAAAGGTGGATTTGCTCTTGTGATGCATAAGCCAGTTGTGCTTGAGCATTAGATCATGGACTGATGATCAGACATTCTCCTTCATGATTTCCTGTAAACAGCAGAATTCATTGCTCTATCATTTATGGCAACTTGCCCAGGCCCTGAAGCAGCAAATTATCCACACAACATAAAAAAAAAAAAAAAAACCACTGACCTTATCTGAGATGAGCAAAGACTGCAGTTCCTTAGATGTATGTCTGGATTTCTATTCTTCCTTCCTGGATGTGCTCTTGGAGGAATTTTAGTAGGACAGCTACTTCTAATAAGAATCACCACTGTTCCAAGTTTTCTCCATTTGGAGAGAATTGCACCATTCTGTGTAAACTTGAGAGACTGTTGTGTGCTGAAAATCCCAGGAGTTTATGAAATACTCTATCCACTATGTTCGGCACCAACAATCTTGCCACAGTCAAAGTTACTTTTTTAAACGATTTTTCCCCATTCTGATGTTTAATGTTAATATTAACTGAAACTTGTGACCTGTATCTGCATCCTTTTATTCATTGTACTGTTGTCACATGACTAGCTGACTGAATTACAAGAATGAGCAGGTGTCCAGGGGTTCCTAATAAAGTTTTGAATATCAACTTGTTTCATCTCACAGAGCCTCAGAAACACTTTACTTGCACAGCTGATGAATTATTTTGTTTTGATTTTTTTTTTGTCAACTGCCAAAAGTCCTGTTTCCCTACCCGAAATTTAATTACATACAAGTGATAAGCCATACACAATGCTTAAGTGAGGCTACTGAGACTGTAGGACATGAATAGTAATTGAAGGTATTATATATCGCACAAGTCAACTTAATTGTGTCTTGATTGTCTTTGCTTGACGGTTGCTAGAACACATACTGTGTCAAGGAATAGACAAGCACAAAGGAAACCCAGCCACCATTTCAAAAAAATATTATTTTTTTTATACTTTTAATATGTTTAAACCTAGAGAACATGTATCATCTGTTTGTACCTCAGACACAGGATTAATCTTATTATAGAAAGTGTCACAAAGTTGGTCAAATAATAACTTTATTTTATAAATCTTGATTAAGTTTCCTATCCTGTAATTTTTTTCCCCAAAGTGTGACAGAATTGAACCTTTTCTCAGGAGTAAGTCGCCCCCTAGTGGTTCAACATATCAAATGTTCTTCACAGATCAATAACCCAATAAACCCTGAAGGTTTTTTTTATATGCAGTAAATGTTGCCTTAAATTCCTATATTTAAATGCCTATATTATGCCTTCAGCATTAATGTGTCAGTAAAGAAGAAAAACGCAGACTTTTAAACATTTATTTCAGAAACTTCAATGTTGCAGAATTTTTTTTTATGTTTCTAATAAAATAAAGCTTTTTTATTTATTTTCTCATTTAATTTTTCATTATTTTTGAAGGCATCTTTGCTTTGCATTACATGTGTGAGATATTTACTGTATACACTACCGTTCAAAAGTTTGGGGTCACCCAGACAATTTTGTGTTTTCCATGAAAAGTCACACTTTTATTTCCCACCATAAGTTGTAAAATGAATAGAAAATAGTCAAGACATTTTTCTGACCATTTTGAGCATTTAATCGACCCCACAAATGTGATGCTCCAGAAACTCAATCTGCTCAAAGGAAGGTCAGTTTTATAGCTTCTCTAAAGAGCTCAACTGTTTTCAGCTGTGCTAACATGATTGTACAAGGGTTTTCTAATCATCCATTAGCCTTCTGAGGCAATGAGCAAACACATTGTACCATTAGAACACTGGAGTGAGAGTTGCTGGAAATGGGCCTCTATACGGCGATATTGCACCAAAAACCAGACATTTAGTAGAATTTAGCTAGAATAGTCATTTACCACATTAGCAATGTATAGAGTGTATTTCTGATTAGTTTAAAATGATCTTCATTGAAAAGAACAGTGCTTTTCTTTCAAAAATAAGGAAATTTCAAAGTGACCCCAAACTTTTGAACGGTAGTGTATCTATCTAGTTATAATTCTTGCAAACAACTTTACATGTTTTCTGCTGATGTTGGCTTTAATACTTTCAAAGTTTGAGTGCACAGAGAAGTAAAATACAACAATGAATATTCAACGATCCAAACCTACAGTATGGCTTTTCTGGAAATCAATTTCCTTACAACCAAATGTGACGAAGCAGCATTAGGGGGCGATGATGTGCCTGCCATAAATTTACACTGGCTTTCCATTTCGAGAGTGATAGACTTGTTAGATTATAAAATATACATTATAGATAAACTTGTGTGATTATAATTGAATCCTCAAATCAAATTAATTTCATTAATCTTTTTTCCCGTGGTAGCTTTTCCATGAATAATTACATATAAGATTATTTATCTTGTTAAAGTAAATCCGGAAAAAGAAATTACATTCCTAATCAAGCCACTAGATGCTCTGGCATAAATCTCACACTGTGATTAGTACTGTTTTGGTCTGCAATTCATGGTGACAAATGAACAGGGAATCCTGTGCCGATTGCTGAGTCATCAAAGAATACTAGTGCATCTAAAAAAATTACAATATTGTGGAATAAAGTTAATTCTTTTCATTTTTTAATTCAAAAAGGGAAACTTTCATATAGTCCGTATTCATTGCATGTCAAGTGAAATACTTCAAACCTTTTTTGTTTTTATTTTGATGATGGGTTATTGCTCATGAAAATCAGAAATCCAGTATCTCAAATTATTAGAATATTTCCTAAGATCAATCAGAAAAGGATTTACAATACAGAAATGTCCAACTTCTGAAAAGTATGTTCATTTATACACTCATATTTGGTTGAGGTTCCTTTACCATGAATTACTGCATCAGTGTGGTGTGGCATGGAGGTGATCAGCCTGTGGCACTGCTTTGATAGCCCAGGTTGCTTTGATAGTGGTCTTCAGTGTATCTGTATTTTTAGGTTGGGTGTTTCTCATCTTCCTTTTGACAACACCCCAGAGATTCTCTATGGGGCTCCAGTTAGGTGAGTTGGCTGGCTAATCAATCACAGCAATATCATGGTGGTATTTTTTGCATTGTGGGCAGCTGCTAAGTCCTGCTGGAAAAGGAAATCATCATCTCCATAAAGTTTGTCAGCAGCTGGAAGCATGAAGTGCTCTAAAATTTCCTGGTGGGCAATTGCACGGACATTGGACTTGATAAAACACATTGGACCAACACCAGCAGATGACATGGCACCCCAAATCATCACAGACTGCGGAAACTTCATAGTGGGCTTCAAGCACCTTGAATTCTGTGCCTCTCCACTCTTCCCCAAGACTCTAGGACCTTGATTTCTAAATCTCATCTCATCTCATTATCTCTAGCCGCTTTATCCGTCTACAGGGTCGCAGGCAAGCTGGAGCCTATCCCAGCTGACTATGGGCGAAAGGCGGGGTACACCCTGGACAAGTCGCCAGGTCATCACAGGGCTGACACATAGACACAGACAACCATTCACACTCACATTCACACCTACGGTCAATTTAGAGTCACCAGTTAACCTAACCTGCATGTCTTTGGACTGTGGGGGAAACTGGAGCACCCAGAGGAAACCCACGCGGACACGGGGAGAACATGCAAACTCCACACAGAAAAGCCCTCACCAGCCCCGGGGCTCGAACCCAGGACCTTCTTGCTGTGAGGCGACAGCGCTAACCACTACACCACCGTGCCACCCCTGATTTCTAAATGAAATGCAAAATTTACTTTCATCTGAAAAGAGGACTGTGGACCACTGAGCAACAGTCCAGTTCTTTCTCTCCTTAGCCCAGGGAAGACACTTCTGACATTGTCTCTGGTTCAGGAGTAGGTTGATATGAAGAATGCGACAGTTGTAGCCCCTTTCCTGAAGATGTCTGTGTGGTGGCGGCTCTTGATGCACTGACACCAGCCTCGGTCCACTCCTTGTGAAGCTCTCCCTAGTTCTTGAATTGACTTTTCTTAACAATCCTCTCAAGGCTGCGGTCATCCTTTTTGCTTGTGTACCTTTTCCAGCCAGCCTTTTCAACAATGACCTTCTGTGGCTTACCCTCCTTGTGGAAGGTGTTGATGATCATCTTCTGGGTAACTGTCAAGTCAGCAGTCTTCCCCATGATTGTGGTTGTGTGTTGAACTATACCGAGAGATACACTGTATTTATACTGTTTTACGCAAACTCAAAATGATATATTCTAATAATTTGAGATAATGGATTTCTGATTTTGGTGGCACGGTGGTGTAGTGGTTAGCACTGTCGCCTCACAGCAAGAAGGTTCTGGGTTTGAGCCTGGCGAGGGCCTTTCTCTGTGGAGTTTGCATGTTCTCCCATGTCTGCATGGGTTTCCTCTGGGTGGTCTGGTTTCCCCCACAGTCCAAAAACATGCAGGTGAGGCTAATTGGTGGCTCTAAATTGACCATAGGTGTGAGTGTGAATGGTTGTTTGTCTCTGTGTCAGCCCTGCGATAACCTGGCGACTTGTCCAGGGTGTACCCCGCCTCTCACCCATAGTCAGCTGGGATAGGCTCCAGCTTGCCTGTGACCCTGTAGAACAGGATAAGTGGCTGCAGATGATGGATGGATGGATTTCTGATTTTCATGAGCTATAAGCCATAATCATCAACATCACAACAAAAGAAGGCTTGAAATATTTCACTTTATGTGTAATGAATATAGAATATATGAAAGTTCACCTTCTTTAATTAAATTACAAAAAAAAACAAAAATTTTTTTCACAATATTCAAATTTTTTGATATGCACTCGTACTATTCATGCTGCCAACAAAGAGAATGAGATACGGGGTCTGATAGAAACATTGCTTGCCATGCTTGCACCTTGTTTTGGCTAGTTTGGTTGCTACTTGTTTTGGCTAGTTTCAGTTAAATACTTGAAACTAGTCTTCACTTGCAAATGTGCTATTAGTCTATGATAAGGCTATCCTGATCAGT
Organism: Neoarius graeffei; assembly: GCF_027579695.1. NCBI lineage: Eukaryota > Metazoa > Chordata > Actinopteri > Siluriformes > Ariidae > Neoarius > Neoarius graeffei. The sequence goes on from NC_083572.1 coordinate 63,532,534, forward strand.
AATTTTCCATCACCCATTGAAGCTACCCTAACACACTCAGACAACTCAGCTTCCTGAAATCCCATCTTCCAATCATTTAGCTAAACCACGCTCTTGAATGTAGATATATACTCATGTTTGTCTTTCAATAAACTGAGAAACATCTCGGAATAGCTGTGTCTGAGTCAGTGACTGTCGCTCCCTGATCTGGCAGGCAGAATTTGCTAGATGGCAGAGGAATAAATTTCAAGATCACTCATACTTTATCAATTCAACTTTCTTCAGTACAGACAAATCAAAACCTATCAGGATCAAAACTGCATGCCTGCCAATCTCTTCAAGACTTTGTTTAAAATATCATGGTAACCCTGACCTGTGGCATGACCCTTTCAATCACACAACACAAACAAGAGTTGACAAAGTAAGTCATTAATAAGCTGTAAACTTAACAATTGTGCCTCTGAGTAAAAATGACCATGATCTTTGACATTAGATATCTTAGTCATAGGATTCCAGGTCCTCAAGCGTAACCTCATCATTAGACCATGGTCCTGACTTTTGACATCGTGTCTTTTTGAGCAATTCAATACGGCACAAAGATAAAAAAAAAACAAAAAACTGCCAAAATAAACCAAAATGGCTGACTGGAATGATACTGTTTGTGAGGTCTGGAATATCTTTAGATTAAAAAAATAATAATAATATCCTCGACAGCTTAATTTGGCAGGTCAGCTCATTCCCAAGTCTCTTTGTTATCTCTACTGAGCAATGGAACATTTTAAATTTTCAATAAATCTCCATGTTTTCATCCCATGTGCTTGAAAGAAATATACCATATGGAGCGGGTTGTAAGGCAGATCTGACCATACTGAGTCCCTCAAACAAAGTTTAATTTTTGTTTCTCCTGCAGTGTTGCTTAACATGTGTTGATCATATTCTGAGGCAGCATAAAGCACACACTAGACATTTTTTGAAATATGCCCCACATATGGTGCCATGGATATGTCCACAAGTCAAGGGCCCTTTTTTTTTTTAAAAACTCAACCAATAAATCAGGAAAATTTGACAATAATCCTTAATCGCTGTAGTATTATACAGTACATCATACTATTTGTCATCTAATAAGCATAGAACAGTAACTCAGTCTCACATTCAATAAATCTCATTACTAATTCCACAATACACTGAAAAATAATAATGCTCCAGGTTTAATAAATAACAATAGTAATAATAACAATAACAAAATATGCATAACACATGCAAATCATAAACAAGCATTTCCATTCTGTGTAATCTCTGTTGTCAGCAAAGTATATGAAGTATGTCCATCTTGAAAAATAATAGGATACTAAAGTTCTGTTAAAGATTTCACCATATGGCTTGATACTGACTCTCACAAGGCCATAAAATGATCAATAGTAATAAGGCATATCAAATAAATGCCTTGTTCATAAACTTTTTATTGATTTATTTGATGGGTTTTTTTATTTAACTGTTATTGGGTTTGGAATATCAGACATACAATGGCATCAACATACAAGTCAACTTTTATATGACAGACTGTCATTGTCTCCACGACTTGCGGCTGAGCACGCACACACAGGCTACGTTAATTCTAATAAGTCTCCAAGCCACCAGGTTCTTAAAAGAAGTCAGTGCTCTCACAAATGTGTGGGAGTTGGTGCAGTATGAGTTCCAGTGGCGTACATCAATCCCCAGACACCCAGAGCCCCCGGTTCTGGCCTCACTGCACACTGTTTCAAAGAAATACTGCTTTTTCTTGACATTATTGATGCTGACATCAGGCAGCACAGTTACCTCGTTGTCTGATATGTCTGTTGCTTTTGTCTTATTACCCACCCAGAAGCTGACGCTCTCACACACTGAGTACACGCCACGATTTTGTGGCTGTCCTGCCCGCCTCTTTGTCCTGTCCTTTGATCCCTGGTGTTCTGCAGGCTCTGAATCAGGGGGCTGTTCACTGAAAAGCACGCGAGGTGACCGGTAGCGCCTCTTGTTGAAGAGTTTGGGGTCCACTGTGGGCATGGGATCAGCTGTGTGCTCATAGTTGCTGTCCTGCGGGCAAATATCAGCTGCTCGCAGTGCCAAATTGTGGCTGCAGAACAGGAGCAGCAGAGCTAACATGGACCACCGCATGGGCACACCAGGACCTGGAAGGGAATATGACCACACTTAAAATAAAAGGTGTGTTAGAAGCACTAATTATTACATGTGTTACTGTATATTGGTATAACTGTTTACCAAGATAAGGCAATGTGAAGTAGTCATATAGTAGTTAATCCAGAGAATAGCTTCTTGTACTTTCTTAAACTTGCTGTTAAGCATGTATTGCTGTGATCATTGATATGTCTATTATTTACATTCTTTATTATATACCAGGATGATATATAACAGACAAATGTGCACAGTGATCAGCAGTGTTGCACCTGTATGATAAATGTTGATGTCAGATGATCTTCAATTTAGTTAACACATATTTAATATAAACAGACTTTATCAAATAGGATGACATTTAACAATTTTTTCAAGTAAGCAGATGTATTAATCTATCCATCCATTATCTCTAGCCGCTTATCCTGTACAGGGTCGCAGGCAAGCTGGAGCCTATCCCAGCTGACTACGGGCGAAAGGCGGGGTACACCCTGGACAAGTTGCCAGGTCATCACAGGGCTGACACATAGAGACAATCAACCATACACACTCACATTCACACCTACGGTCAATTTAGAGCCACCAATTAGCCTAACCTGCATGTCTTTGGACTGTGGGGGAAACCGGAGCACCCAGAGGAAACCCACACGGACACGGGGAGAACATGCAAACTCCACACAGAAAGGCCCCCGCTGGCTGCTGGGCTCGAACCCAGAACCTTCTTGCTGTGAGGCGACAATGCTAATCACTACACCACCGTGCTGCCCCAGATGTAATACAGTAAAACATTATTTAAATTTCTCTACAAATAAAAACTATGAATTAAATTATTCATCACCTACCAAAATTGTATTGCACAAATCACAAAAATAACACATTTTATTTTTCTTTGATTGTTATGAAACACTCTCAGTAGTGACTGGTTTCAAAAATAGTAGTGCAGGTAAATATAAAAGGAATATAAATAATCACAGATTTTTCACCTATACAACCCCAAATGAGGAAAAGTTGGAATGGTCTGTAAAATTCTAATTAAAAAAAAGAAAGCAGTGATTCCTAAAATTACTTTGACTTGTATTTCATTGCAGACAGTATGAACCCAAGATATTTCATGTTTTGTTCGGTCAACTTCATTTCATTTATTAATATACATCCATTCCTGTGTTTTAGCCCTGCGACACATTCAAACAAAAGTTGGCACGGGGCCATTTAGGGCTCATAAAGAGATAAATCAATTAAATAAGGATGTGATTTGAAACAGGTGATGTCAACAGATGACTGGAATCATGATTTGGTACAAAATCAGTATCCAGGAAAGGCACAAGGCACAACTTTGAGAAACAAAGATGGGCTGAGGATCTCCAGTTTGTCAACAAATGCATGAGAAAATTATTGAAATGTCTAAAAACAACGTTCCTCAAAGAAAGATATGAAGGGATTTGGATAATTCACCCTCTAGGGTGCATACTATCATTAAATGATTCAAGGAATCTGGAGGAATTTCAGTGCGTAAAGGGCAAGGGCGCAAGCCTAAGCTGAACACCTATGATCACCAATCAGTCAGACAGCACTGCATGAAGAACCGTCATTCATCTATAGCTGATATAACCACATGGTGTTGGGATTATTTTGGCAAACCTTTGTCAAGCACTACAATATAGAGTTACTTCCACAACAAATGCCAGTTTAAACTGGACAGTGCAAAAAGGAAGCTTTATGTTAACTGTGTCCAGAAGCACGGTTGACTTCACTGGGCTCAGAAACATCTGGGATGGCCTATCGCACAGTTGAAACATATATTGTGGTCAGATGAATCAGTATTCCAGGTCTTTTTTGTAAGAAACGGATGCTGTGTGCTCTGGACTAAAGACAAAAAGGACCATCCAGTCTATTACCAGCAACAAGTCCAAAAGCCAGGGTCTGTCATGGTATGGGGTTGTGCCAGTGCCCTTGGCAAAGGCAACTTACACTTCTGTGATGGCATCATTAATGCAGAAAAGTACATTGAGATTTTGGAGCAACATATGCTGCCATCAAGACCAGTGTTGGGCAAGTTACTTCAAAACTGTTTTGCATTATTTATTACTTGTTATTGTCATTTTAAAGTAATTAGTTACATTACAATATTACTGTATTTAAAATGTAAGGCATTACACTACTATTGCATTACTTTTAAGTTACTCTCACCAAAATAACTGGAAGTATGGATTTGGCAATCTAAATGTAGCTCAAGACGCTCAATTAGCTCATCACACATCCAGTGGAAGGTGATGTGGTATCTGACTGAGCTAGGCTTATGGTTAAAAACAGTAGAATATAATAGCCACAGTGATGGCTCAGGGCAAAGCAAAGGGGGGTCCCATATACGATTCGTACATTGGGGGAGTGCCTGTTAGAGAGCGCACTTGTCCTGGGCCATCGGCATAGTGAGGTAGGGTGGCCAGTTCCTTTCCTCGCCGCCTTTAACTTCCCCAGTGTTTCCACCAGGTCCCCATTCACTGCTGGGTGGACAGGGAGCGAGCCCCAGATACCCGTCGAGCCGAGGCTCGAACCAGGGACCGTTCGCTTAGCGGTCAAGCGCTCTATGCCTTTATTGTTTTCAAGTTTACAGCATTAAGCATAGTTTATGCTTCATTAAAAAAAAAGATTAGCCGTAAGGGATATGACTCCATTTCAGAAATTTAACAAAAATGAACATATTATGGCAAATCGTAGCCTACGATAAAACTGGCCTGAAAAAACCCACAAGCCTTTTAAATCACAGCTAGACAATGACTATTAGCTATATGAGGCTACCCAGTCACATTTCGAAAAACGGAATTAGAAATAAAATCAGAGTGCTTTTAATGAAATTGAAGTGCTTAGGCATATTAGCCCTCGAAGGAAAGGCAGCTCAATCACTTTAGTCTGACTTCCGACCAGAAAAAAAACTCAGTTATACAGGACAAAAATGTAAACAAACTGTCAGCATATCTTCAACAACATACTCCGCCACAAGTCTCCTAACCTCTTGAGGCTGAAGTAGCATCTCAGAGCGGCAGAACGTTAATTTTGGCTGCTTTGTGATTTTATCGCCACTCTCATCCTCCGCTTGCTTCCTTGCTAACTTCATGTTACTGTGGCACCTCTGTAAATGTTTAGTTAAATTACTAGTGCTATTTCGGGAAGTGGACGTTCTTCAGGTTTAGCACACAAAGTGCATTTGACTACGATGTTCTTCACATCCTTATTTTTCACAAACTTAAAGTAACGGGCGTATGCCCATCTGGAGAATGTGCTATCCAATGTTAGATCAGCTGCAGGTTCACTCATCTCTCTCTTCTGTCTGACTAGCCTAAAGGAAAAGGAAGTGAAACATTTTGCATGGACGTTTCACCTCTGCTGATCTCGCGTGATTTTGATGAATTTGTATGAAAAAAAAGCCCACCACTTCATTCCAGGTTAAAAATACATTGTAACGCGCGTTACTGACATTTGTACTGAGTAAAATTATTACCATATTTTTTTCTGTAATGCCTTACATTACCGCGTTACTGCAAAAAGCAATGCATTACAGTAATTCGTTACTTTTGTAACGCGTTACTCCCAACACTGATCAAGACAACATCTTTTCCAGGGATATTTCAAGAAGACTACGCACAACTACATTCTGCACACTTTACAAAGGCATGGCTGTGGAAGAAGAGGATGCCTGTCCCCTCTGTCCCCAGTAGAGAATGTGTGATGAACTCTGAAATGAAAAACATGACAACGAAAATATTGTGAGAAGGAATGGCAACATTTTAATGCTTTACCTGTCCCAACTTATTTTTTTAATGTGCTGCAAGAATTAAAATTGCAGTATCTGTTTATTTTGCAAAAACTATAAAATTCATGAAGTAAAACATCAAACAACGTAGTGTTGTAGGCATGGTGGTGTAGTGGTTAGCATTGTCGCCTCACAGCAAGAAAGTTCTGGGTTTGAGTCCAACAGCTAGTGGGGGCCTTTCTGTGTAGAGTTTGCATGTTCTCCCCATGTCTGCGTGGGCTTCCCCCACAGTCCAAAAGACATGCAGTTGGGTTAACATGGGACGGCCTTGGGCTGAAGTGCCCTTGAGCAAGGTACCTAACCCCTGACTGTTCCCTGGGCGCTGTAGTATCGCTGCTCACTGCTCTGGGTGTATGTGCATGTGCGTTCACTGCTTCAGATGGGTTAAATGCAGAGGATGAATCACTGTGCTTGAAGTGTGCATGTGACAAACAAAGGTCTCATCTCATCATCTCTAGCCGCTTTATCCTTCTACAGGGTCGCAGGCAAGCTGGAGCCTATCCCAGCTGACTACGGGCGAAAGGCGGGGTACACCCTGGACAAGTCGCCAGGTCATCACAGGGCTGACACATAGACACAGACAACCATTCACACTAGGGTTGGGCGGTATCCAAATTTTGATACCTTTAAACCGTCTCTGTGTTTTCCCGGGGTATACGGTATTACCGAGAAAAAAATAATATTTTGTTTCGGCCTACTGTGTAACGTGCGCCTATGCCTCAAATGTACTATTTAAAAGCAGCATAGCGAATTGTGTGCACTGTGGTATGGATTAAGCAGCAAAGCGAATTTTGTGCATTAAGTAGGGTTGCCACATCTGAGTTGTAAAAAACCGGGACACATCGGTCGGCGGCCGCGCCTGCGCGCACGTACGAGCGCGGGGGTTGAGGGCTGCGGACACGCACATCTACGATGCCTTATGCCTTATGTGAATGTTCACGTTTAAAAATAAAACAGTTCAACTGGTGCAGTTAGGCGTTTAGTTAAAATTCATTTTGTCGTCTTAACCCTTAAATGGGCACTACCACAAATATTATTACAAAAAATAAGTTCATATAGGAATGATCTTATTTGGACGCCATTTTTTTTTAAACAAATATTTAATAGTAGGCTAACAGCCCCCTGAAGAGTCTCTCCTCCCATTCCGTTTCCAAATCAAAATAATACAAATATAATCAATATAATTTCTCTCAGTCTGCTTCGTTGTTGTTTTAGCCTTTTCTCTGGAGAACTGAACTTTAAAAGTTAGACTACCGTATCATACCAAATAGCCCTAATCCTTTGTTTTAATCACAAGAGAGAGATGCTATGTTATTGGGACAACTGATTTATTCATTTCTCACGCCAGTGTTCAGGCATTCTTTTTTGATATATTTAATGATTTATTTAATGATTCATTTATTGATGAAATTGGCCCAGGCTTTAGAACCAGCCTTTATCAGAATCAGAACATAGGAAGTAGACAGCCAGCCTACTCGCGCACCGACCAAGGGAACTCTCACCTATTGTTTGGTATTACGGTATTCCAGTATCTTTGATTTCGCGCGGCCGCCGTTGTATTGACCACGATCACCTAGCAACGGCGACTGGCTGCGTGCGCAAACATTCGGTGAGGCCGCACAAGTAGCTGCCTACAATATGCCCGCTTACGTGAAAACTATTAATATGTTAAGTGGCTGCGAGAAACATTAATGATTTGTGTTTATTTCAATGGGGATAATGTGAGGAAGTAAAAAACCGGGACAAAACGTGTCCCGGGAAGGTTATTCCATTTTCCTGGACATTTTCCATTTTCCACAAAAAACCGGGGCAATCCCGGAAAAACCTGGACGTGTGGCAACACTAGCATTAAGAGATATTTCAAAGCATCACGCAACTCTTCCTTCATCTGTCAGACTCCAAAATGTCACGCAGGGTTGCCATGGTAACGACATAAACAACCCTGCACGCGATGAGAACTTCTTTAGGAAATTGATAGAATTAGTGAAAATACGATCACACAGTTATTCGGGACGATCTTCAATTTATTATTTTATATTATGACCTCATGTACTCCATATTTATTTAGATATTATATATTTTTTTTAAATGACGGTAATGAGACCGATACCGTTGGTACTTTTGGATACCTCGGGATACCTTCTTACCGTAATACCGCCCAACCCTAATTCACACTCACGGTCAATTTTGAGTCACCAGTTAACCTAACCTGCATGTCTTTGGACTGTGGGGGAAACCGGAGCACCCGGAGGAAACCCACGCGGACACGGGGAGAACATGCAAACTCCACACAGAAAGGCCCTCGCCGGCCCCGGGGCTCGAACCCAGGACCTTCTTGCTGTGAGGCGACAGCACTAACCACTACACCACCGTGCCGCCACAAATAAAGGTTTCTTCTTGTATTGTTTTGAGTGCAATACAGGTCAAAGATTGTTTCCAGTTTTAATTTCAATTTTAACATACTGTCCCAACTTTTTCTAATTTGGGGTTGTAGATTTCATTTATACTGTAGGTTCATTTACAACCTTATCAGTGGTAGGTTCACCTTGTCTTTATACACATATGGTGGAAAATATGAATGATTTTGTCTATGCATGGTTTTGATTTTGTTAGTGGACAGATAAAAGAAACAATATATAGAAATTCAGATGGTTTCTATTTACAGAACACACTGTAGCCAGTCTATCCTGCTGTTAAAGAAAATGTCATAAAAGGTTATAACCAGGTGTGACACAGCCTACGAATTTCTAAAATAGGCCTGTCTACTCACTGTATTTTTAACTTCATTTTACATTATTAAAAAAGGCTCAGAGCAATCCCCTAAAAATACAGTTTTAATAACATTTCCCTTTTAACTGTGTGATATACAGAAAACATTGATATTATGTTTGGTGGTTACTGTCCTAACCCATATGTCCTTCTAGGATTTGTGGGAGGAAAAAAAATTACAATTCACAGAATAGTCCTTATTCTTCTTTGCATCTATGAATCAAAGAGAAGCACAATCCAAAAATAAAAGCATGTTACTCAAGAAATTCACACTTCAACAGTCAAGCAGTTTTGCAAGAGACAGGGGAAACCCTGGGCAGGTTGCCAATCTATCATAGGGCTCCACAGACACGAAATACCATTCACACTCCCATCTATGGGCAATTTATAATAGCCAGTCAACCTAATTCAAATGTCTTTAGGCTGTGGGAGGAAACAGGACCACCCAAAGGAAACCCACAAAGGCACGGGAAGAATATGCAAACTCCACACAGAAAGGCCCGAGTCGGCAGAGAGGTGTGAACCCAAAACCTGTTGCTTTGAAGCGACAGTGCTAACCATCGCACCAACCTGCTGCCTTTAGTGAAACATTATCTAACTGGGGATAAAAATTTAAGTCAGCTTCTTACTGCTCTAAAAGAATCATGACCCAAATAACACAGAAGTCATTTGAAACATACATCATTCTACTCAGACTCATGAAACACTGTAGTGAGGCATGAGCAAACTTAAACTAATACAAATACCCTCCATCAGCACATGCAGTTTTATCAGTCTAATGCCACGTATGCAGAGTATGAACAGTGGTTTTTCATTCCTTTCTTTGGTAAGGTAGTTTATTTGTGTGTGTCTGCATTTGTGGCTTTGCTGAGTTGGTCTAGGGAAACCTTAGTTGCTGACCTAGCACTCATTAGCCAAAATGGAGTCTAATTAAATCTAGTGAAAGCATTCTGTCTAGCAGGGCCACCAATGGTCCTGGTGACACATACCGTAGAACCTAGAGGACTCAATAATCACCCGAAAAAACCACAGCCCATTTTCATATGGTAACAGTTCCACAGTTTCCCACTGCTGCACCTTTCAAAAGGGAAATGTGAACCCCTTCAGTGGCAGCCACACACACACACACACACATTCTTATCTGCAATCATAGGTCTGCGAAAGCCACCGCCTGAAGGAAAACCCTCCACGAGCATTCTTGGATGAAAAACACATGGATAAATCGTGGCTTTGTGCTGGCTCTGATCCGGCAGCCTACAACACCCAGGAAAAGCCTTCACAAAATACATTCCCCCCTCCCCCCCTTCCTCTCTTCCCCATATCTTATTCTTTTATATTTGTGTATGTAAATACTTAATTTATTTTAATTTATCTAGAAGTTTTTCTCTATTTCTTTTCTCTGTTTATCTGTAATGATGCTGCTGGAATCTTAATTTCCCTGAGGGAACCCGCCCAAAGGGATCAATAAAGTTTTATCTAATCTAATCAGTATCATTAACTACAACAGTTAATCAAAATCTCACACGTCATCTTTTATTCATAGTCCTGCAAGATGCTAGGCTCCTTTCCATAAGGGTGGCAAAATGAAAAACGTTTACCATTGTATGGTGAAAAGTGGAGCTGAAAGAAAGCATACAATATACTTTTTTTTTTGTCTCATGAAGCCAAAATAATGGTGCATTTTGCAGCACTGATAAAGACTGGATTGTAAATATCACTACAAACTGCTAGTTCAAATTTCTGACATGAATCAGTTTTGAAATATCCTAACCTGATTCTGCTACAGCAAGTACTGTACATCACAAATAATTATGTGTCTTCTCTAGCTTTGCATAAATCACTTGGCACCCCATGACTTTCAAAGTGAAACTGAAGTTGAAGCTTGAGCTCCCTTCCTTATTGCATATATTAATTATTTTTAGTGTAAAAAATAACAAAGCAGGTTTACACACACACACACACACACACACACACATATATGACCTGCACACACATTTATTCATGTGGAAAGCATTCAATAAAACATGGTGGCATGGAGTTGAACTTCAATCTGCCCTTTCCTAACATTATTATCTATTCAAATTCTTAGGGAGAGATAAGAATAATCTTATAAAACACAGAGCAGTTTGGGGTGCAGTATCCACTAAAAGACTGATAAATACATTATTTCTGTTCTATACTCATGAAATCTAAAGGCATAGTTCTCTTAAATGGTGTACTTTATTTCTGTATGATATATGGAGCATGTTTGAGTCACATTAACCCAATGACAAAATGGAAATGAGACTACAATAAGTGGCAAGTATGCTACCAGGTCAGCAGTCCCCCCCACACACACACACCTGTGCAGCATCTCAGAAAGTGAATAAGCGGTAAACTACCATCACCTCTGCCATGAGAAAGCTCGTCATTCTGGAATGTGCAAGACAACTTCCCCTATCAGACAGATAGGTCAGAGGCTTTGTGCATCTGTCTGGATGTCTGTGTGTGGTCTGCATTGCTACAGGTCCAGTAACAGTCAAATCTGGTTTGACGTTGATTCAATGTGATAGGGAGGAAACGCTGAATATCCAAAATGTTCAAACTTGCGTAGAAAAGCACTCAGTTTATGTCAGTTAGAATTTTTTGTGGTAGTAAGATGTCAGAAGTTGTAATTAGTGTATTAATATATTGCTAATACAGTACAATTGAATTAAAAAAATGCATAGCTTCGAACACATTTTCAGACATAAAATTCTACTTGTTGGCAAGAAACATTTTCTTTTCTCAACATCTCATCTCATTATCTCTAGCCGCTTTATCCTGTTCTACAGGGTCGCAGGCAAGCTGGAGCCTATCCCAGCTGACTACGGGCGAAAGGCGGGGTACACCCTGGACAAGTCGCCAGGTCATCACAGGGCTAGAAAGAATAAATGATAACTGAAAAGAAATTTCTATTTGTATGTTGCACATTTCAATTAATAAGACCAGTAACCTGTAATGAAATGCATACTGAAAATAATTTCCAACATGGGGAACAGGAAACGTGCATTTTCAAACCATTAGTAGCATTTCCAGAAATAATAAAAGTGAAGCCCTGTAATTTTTGACTTGATGATTAAGACACACCTCAGAGACTTTACCTCAGGGAAAAATGTACAAATTCAACAATTATTTCATGCCTCACAACCGTTAAGTGTAGCCCCAAACCACTAAACAACCAGCTGCTTTAGATCAACACTGAGTTTCCACTGAGGCCATAGATTGTGTTGTTCACTTGGAACCAGCCATAATAGCCAGACAGAGGTCTATGTGTAACTTCATTTAGACAGATTCTTCAGCATACATGTACCTTTCAATTAAAATAATAATAAACCTACTGGATGTCATATGTGGGATTCTGTTAAAGTTCAGTCATGTGTCTATTATATGACATATCTGAAGTAATATCTGAAGTTATTTGAAGAAATATCTGAAGAATAATGTATATCTGAAGAAAAATGCAAAACGAAGTAATTGCGGTGTACTTAAATAACACACACAGACACACACACACACAGTACCAGTCAAAATTTTGGACACTCCTACTGATTCATACAGTGGTGCTTGAAAGTTTGTGAACCCTTTAGAATTTTCTATATTTCTGCGTAAATATGACCTAAAACATCATCAGATTTTCACACAAGTCCTAAAAGTAGATAAAGAGAACCCAGTTAAACAAATGAGACAAAATATTATACTTGGTCATTTATTTATTGAGGAAAATGATCCAATATTACATATCTGTGAGTGGCAAAAGTATGTCCAGGTGACTACTCAGGTTCACTAAGGTTAGTAGACAGTGTATTGGCTGGCTGCTTTATGTCCCAGAGCTCCCTCATATCTGTGTTACCTTCTCTCCCTTCTAGTTATGCTGTCATAGTTAGTCTTGCCAGAGTCCCTGCTTGCACTCAGCGCACAATGTATACTGTTCTTCACCATTAGGTGACAGCGGGCATACCAAACAACCTGTCTCTCTCTCTCTCGTTACACATCAATCTTGAGATACCAGTGGTGTTGGCCTCTCCTGCTCTTCGGACCTGCCTGATCCATCCTGATGCCCTACTTCTGGCTGGAGTTCTCATTACATCGTTCCTGTGGAGGATGGCCCCATATGGATAGTCTTAAGATACACTTGGAAGATGGCTCTGGACACTTAGATTTGCCATGATGTTTTGGACTACAACTGTCATGATAACTTTAGGACTACAATTGTCATGAACAATTTTACACTCAAGTCTCCATTAAAGAACAGCTGATAAATTCAACAAAATAGACTTCATGTTAAAACTATAATGAATTTCTTGGTTACACAATTATACTTTGTGACTATAAATAACTCGGTTCTATAACTGTGTCCTATATAATCACACCATCTGTTATCACCCAAATGAGGATGGGTTCCCTTTTGAGTCTGGTTCCTTTCAAGGTTTCTTCCTCATTTCATCCGAAGGAATTTTTCCCTTACCACCATCACCTCAGGCTTGCTAATTAGAGATAACTAAATTTATCAGGGATAAAATTAGTTCATAAGTCTGTTTTTCTGTAAAGCTGCTTTGCAACAATACCATCCATCCATTATCTGTAACTGCTTATCCTGTACAGGTTCGCAGGCAAGCTGGAGCCTATACCAGCTGACTATGGGCGAGAGGCAGGGTACACCCTGGACAAGTCGTCAGGTCATCACAGGGGCTAACACACATAGAGAGAAACAACCATTTGCACTCACATTCACCTTACGGTCAATTTAGAGCCACCAATTAACCTAACCTGTATGTCTTTGGACTGTGGGGGAAACCGGAGCACCCGGAGGAAACCCACGCAGACACAGGGAGAACATGCAAACTCCACACAGAAAGGTCCCCATCAGCCGCTGGGCTCGAACCCAGGACCTTCTTGCTGTGAGGAGACAGTGCTAACCACTACACCACCGTGCTGCCCTTTGCAACAATGTCTGTTTTTAAAAGAACAATACAAAAAAATAAACTGACTTGACTACCTCATGAAACTGGTTGAGAGAATGCCAAGAGTGTGCATAGCTGTCATCAAAGTAAATGTGGCTACTTTGAAGAATCTATAACTCCAAATCAGAAAAAGTATGAACAGTATGTTGAAACTGAAATCAAAACTGAAAACAATGATTTGTAAATAATCTCTGACCTGTATTCCACTCAAAACAATACAACAGCATCTTATTTGATGTTTGATCTTGTGAATTTGATAATTTTTTCAAAATAAACACTTGGTACAATTTTGCTTCTTGCAACACATTAAAAAAAAGTTGGGATGATAAAGCATTTACCATTTTGTAATGTTTCCATTCCTTCTCACAACACTTAATAGATGTTTAGGGACTGAAGACACTAAGTGATGAAGCATTTCTGATGTTATTTCGTCCCATTCTTCCTGCAAACAGGTCTTAAGTTGTGCAACAGCATAGGATCGTCGTCATGGTCATATTTTTTGTTTCAAAATTTGCCACACATTATCTTTTGGGGACAGAGGGGACAGGCACCCTCTTCTTCCACAGCCATTCCTTTGTAATTTGTGCAGAATGTGATTTTAGATTAGATTAGATTAGATTAGATAAAACTTTATTGATCCCTTTGGGAGGGTTCCCTCAGGGAAATTAAGACAATTACATTGTCTTGCTGAAATATCCCTGGGAAAGATGTCTTGGTTGCAGTATATGTTGCTCCAAAATCTGAATTTACTTTTCTGCATTAATGCTGCCATCACAGAAGTGTAAGTTACCTTTGCCAAGAACACTGACACAACCCCATACCACGACAGCCCCTGGCTTTTGCACTTGTTGCTGGTAACAGACTGGATGGTCCTTTTCGGCTTTGGTCTGAAGCACACAGTGTCCATTTCTTCCAAAAAAGACCTGGAATACTGATTCGTCTGACCACAACACATTTCACCTGTGTGATGATTCATCCCAAATACCTCCAAGCCCAGAGAAGTTAACAGAGTGATCTTCAAGCTCTAATGCAGTGACACTACCCACTACACTACACAGCCATCTACATACAAATAAATGATAAGAAATTTTCAAGTCATTTTACACCGAACAATAATATTTGAACAGTTATTTTTCTGAGGTAGAATGATTGTACAACATGCATCTTTAATTTAAAAAAAAACAGTAATTTGTTGCAGAAGTTTTAATTTATTTGGGGTTTTCTAAAATCACCACAGGGTCAAAATTATACATATAAGGTCAAAAATATACATCCAGCACACCTAATATTTGGTTAAATGTCCCTTAACAAGTTCCACCTCGAACAGAAACTTTTGGTAGCCATCAACAAGCTTCTGGCAGAACTCTGGTTGGATATTTGACCACTCTTCTTGGCAGGCCCAGAAACAGGCCCAGAGCATGATGCTCCCACCACCATGTTTAAGAGTACAGTGTTCTTGGGGTTGAATGAATCACCTTTAGTCCTCCAAAAATACCTCTATGAAAAAACTCTGTGCGATGAATGAATTAAACACAGTAGTGTGTGAGGTGAGCTGGTGGTGCATCGCTATTCTACTTGGTAGTTGTAGTCTATTGTGTGATTAAAATTGTGTCCCCATCTGCATAGAGCCCATACATTCAACACCAAATCCCACAATTTCTAGCGAACAATCCCGGTTTCCTCAGCGAGTCGAGCTAGCTAGCAGTGCTGGGCAATATCTCTGCTACAAGTAATGGCATTACTAGTTTAAATTTTTCAGTAGTGTGGTGGTAATGTTGTTTTTTTCTGAATCAAATAGCTTTTGATTTATTGATCAAGCAGCACAGTAGCGTAAGTTACATTTTCCCAAGCACTTCTGAAGATCAAGCACAGCAGCTCTTTCTACTGTAGTCTAAATAAAAGTAAAAGCTGAAGCATTTTTAATTTCATTTTGTATCCACACAGACTTATGCGCATTGACTATGCGTGTTGAAGGCCAAGATGATGCATATCCACAGAAGCACTTCCATATGAAGGTGACATCACATGGTGCGACGTAAACACAGCAAACCATGCAATGACTATGCAAACACAACTCCATGCGCACACGCACACACACCGCAAACATAGATGAGCATTCATGTTATTGTTATTTTGTGTAGCAGACAATTTCTTTGTTCATTTTTGTTGTCAAATTGCTTTTGGAGTAGTGAAAAGAGTAACAATCACGGGACTGTTATTAAACAATTGAACTGATCATTTTTTTAACCTGCATATCTCTTTGACTGACAGTTACATTGGTCACTGAGATAGCATTGGCTTAGCATGAAGTTGGTTCAATTAAAAAAAATTAAAAACTAGCATCTGATCTAGTAAACTACTTTTGCCATGTTGGTGTAGCTTAGCTTGCTACATTTCTTAGTGAAGCTTCATTTAATGTAGAGTAACTGGTAGCTTAGCTCACCAATCTTTCCAAGCAGCTTGCCCAACATTGCTAGCTAGCTCGATCATGAGAAAATGAGGCGGCGGTATTTTCATGTGCTAAACCAACACCACAAACAAGCCTGCAAGGAAGAAACTCAAGAAGAACTACTGCCAAAGAAATTAAGGGTGAAACAAAAAGGGAAAAATTAGAGATATGTCTGAAAATATTTCTTATTAAGCTTCGGATTTTATGTGCCCTGTATGCAACATTCATGTCCTTTGCCAGTCACATACTGTCCCTGTTTAAGTGATGAGCAACATGTGGCTGTTTATAAAGATTATAGCAGATGTTTGATACTCATGCTACAACTTTGTGGCCTGTGCTACAAAACAACCTCTGTAGTACCAGTGCTATGTGCGGAAAAAAAAAAAGCAAAGTTCAGCGTCTGGTCATTTTGGCCAAATGTTCCTCCAGAAGGATTTTTCTTTGTCCATGTGGTCAGCTGCAACTTTAATCAAGCTTGAAGTTGTCGATTTTGGAGCAGTGGCTTCTTTCTTTTGGAGCAGATGACAGCCTCTCAGCCCATGGAGATGTACAACCCCGATTCCAAAAAAAACTTGGAACACTGTGTAAAATGTAAATAAAAACAGAATGCAATGATCTGCAAATCCTTTTAGACCTGTATTCAATTTAATATGATACAAAGACTAAATATTTAATGTTTAATCTGATAAAATGAATTGTTTTTGTAAAGATACACTCATACTGAACTTGATGACTACAACACATTCCAAAAAAGTTGGGACAGGGGCATGTTTATCACTGTGTTACATCACCTTTTCTTTTAACAATAATGAGTAAGCATTTGGGAACTGAGGACACTAAAGTTTTGAAAGTGAAATTGTTTCCCATTCTTGATATACAAATTCAGTTGCTCAACAGTCCGGAGTCTCTACTGTCACATTTTGCGCTTCATAACGCACTACACATTTTCAGTGACAGGCAGGCAAGCCACTCACAGACACACATGATGCCTTCACAGACATGCATGTTTCCCATAGCATGGACACCAACACCCCTCATACCATCAGAGATGCTGGCTTTTGAACTTCGTGCTAACAACAATCTGAATTGCCTTTTTTCTCTTGAGCCCAGAGGACACAACATCCATGATTTCCAATCATGGACTTGTCAGACCACAGCACACTTTTTTGCTTTGCGTCAGTCCATCTCAGATGAGCTCAGTGCCCAGAGAATTCAGCGACGTTTCTGGATGTTGTTGATACATGGCTTATGCTTTGCATAGCAGATGCAGCCACCAACTATATTTACCAACAACGGTTTTCCAAAGCGTTTATACAATTATATCGGTTTTGAATGCAGTGCCGCCTGAAGCATTGGAGGTCACAGGCATTCAATGTTGGTTCAGTCTTGTCCCTGATATGCAAAGCTTTTGTGGATTCTCTGAATATTTTGATGATATTATGGATTGTTAAAGGTGAAATCTCAAAATTCATTGCATTTGTCTGGCACAGATTTGAGTGGTGGGTGGATAAAAAAATAGTTTTAGTGCATGGCTACTTGGAATTGTGACTTGACTGTATTGCAGATACTGAGATATGCCCACCGTTTTTTAATTAATAAGATTTACCAAAAAAAATGAAATCATTATGTGGGATTGAGCTGAAGAGTTTATGGTATAAATTTATATTTACTAGTAGGTCCTAGTTTAGTTTTTTTTTTTGCTCATCACATGAATGCAGTGGTCAGCAAGCTGCGCGAGTCCTGTTGTATTTTAACAGGGTGCAGGAACTTCGTGCACCGACATAATAACATACTGTACTCCCAGACTGCACTGCAGACTACATGAAAAGGGTGTGCGCCATCCTTTTATGTTTATGGTATCGTTAACATGCATGTTCACAAGCCAAAATTATAAGATGCTGCAGCAGGCTTACTGCGTACACACACAGGTTGGCTGTCCGCCTACTGCTCGTATTCATTAATAGGGCATCCCTGTACTTACTATACTCTGTGTATGTACATGGTACACATGCCGTTTTGGGGGTGAGCCTCACTTTGATTTTTACGACATTGGCTGGATAGGTCTGTAAAATCTGCTTGAAATCCCCTGAGTCTTGGGAACTAAGGCTTATTATAGGACTTGTTCACATGCAACTCACACAATCATTGTATAGTTATCTCATTCTATTAGACTCAGGAGCTCAGATTGCAGTTACTGACTTTGTATTTTCGACATGCAACTCTTGCAGTCTTTGTTTATAGTTATCTCGGTATTAAGCTCTGTCTTAAGTCAGGGCCGTTGACAGCTTTGGCTGGGCCCGGGACAAAATAATCTGAGTGCCCCCCCACACACACACACACATACGCGTGCACGCACATCGCCACACAGCAACCACCCACACCCAACCCCTCTTTTCACAGTCTCCATTCACTCCAACCCTTAAATAACAGGTATTCCAAGCCCATTATAACAGTCAACCATTTTATTTCAACATTTCAACATATTTACAGTTTGAACATTTCCTTAGTCTGCAACTATTCAGGTGCGAAATGCAATGCGCCGGACTTTTGCTGTGGCAAAGTCGTCAATAAGGTCATTGAAGTCCAGCTTCTTTGCAAGTTCGCGCTCTATAGAGAGCATAGCCAGCCCATTGAGCCTCTCCTGTGACATGTTTGAGCGCAGGTAGTTGATAAACCAAAATGATTGTTTATGGGATGGAACTGGGCCTCAATGAGAACGGAGTTATGGCTTTCCCAAAATCTGAACATAGAAGCATCACCACTAGTGATGTGTACAGTGAGTTTTTCAGTGTATTTTTTTGTCTTGTTTTTCATAAACGTCCTTTCTGTACTCGATTTAGAATGTTACAAAAAAAATTGACACCCTCCCAACCACGTAACATTAGCCTATCTGACCTGGGGGCTGACACGTTTATTACAGATAAACCAAAAGGATTACAACGTTCCCTGGATATAGAACTGGACCGAGAAGATTTCAAAATCTTAACGTGTAAGCAACAACAATAAAACAGAGGTTGTTTTATTCATTTAGGGCTTATTAGGCTACTTTCATTAATTGCACTTTTCATACAGGCCTATCATTTTTCACTTGAGCAAGGGAATTGTTTGAAGAGTATCCAGTCTAAGCGAAAGTTTAATGTTTTGCAACAGACTAACCTCAAAACACCCCATTTATAGCCCATTCGTTACATTAAACTCTATCTAGCTGGCAATTTCACATGCCGTCGTATCTACACGGGATGATTTCCAACAAAATAAGGTTTAATTAACAAGAGGCAGCGTTCCACGGGCTTTCAGCTAACCGGAGTCCAGCTCAGCGCAGCTCAGCAAGCGTGCCTAAAACATTTGGATATGATTGCGGGCCAATGTGCTATTCTTTGCTTCATTGAGATATATGCAACACAGTGTTATTAAACCGATATGTTTATGAAATAATTCAATGCCCTGTGCATTTCAGTGTTCACTCAGTGTACCCTGCTATCCCCTACTTTATAATTATGAATGGCGCGTCGCGCGTGCTGGGGTTACATTACGGGGCTGGAAAAAAGTTATCTGTGTCTTACCTGGCTCAGCTGCATCATCTGAATCTTTTCTAAAATATCTATGCAGTGAGCCCCTGAGGCTCTTGGCTTCTTCATCTCTTTTTCTCTTTTCTTTTCTTTGCTCCTGACTTGTGCATGTTGGCAAACGGGCTCGCACGCTTATTGTCGAAGCGTTATGATGGAATAGTGCCGTGTTATTTGGCGCCTTAATCAAAGACCAAACCATTTCTGCATTAGGGGTGGTAGGTGGGTTCTTGAATCTATTTTCGAAGACAATAAAGGCAAAAGAACCAGAAATCATTCATTGAATGCAAATATAGCACATTTTTCTCCCCCAAATCATCACATTTTGAAATGAAACAGAATGATTAATGGCATCTTCATGAGGGACCAGTTCTGGGCCCCCCCTCATGCCTGGGCCCGGGACAAAATACCCGGTTGTCCCCCCCTGTCGACGGCCCTGCTTAAGTGACCACTTACATTACCTCAGTTTACCTGGGTATATTCACTGTCTTATATGTACACCGAATGTCCTGAGCAGGAGCTCAGATTGTTGCTAAAATAGTAATAATTTATTGATATAAGGTGTATTGTGGTCAGTGTACTACACTGTAGTGTGTCATGTGGGAATGCATTATATGGCAATGCAACTTTCATAAATATTACCATAGATTAGTTGTAATTATGTTCTACGCATATACCTGCAACTCTGACAATATCATTTTCAGTGACTAATAAAATGGTTTTGAATATTCCTATTTTTAAAACATATTTTTGATATAGTAATTTTCTTTAAGAGAGTTAATTTACAACATGTCTCTGACAGCTCAAAATGCATTTCTGGGCATTTAAAAACTGCAGAGCTTCTGGGGGTCTCTGCCGGCCCCCAGACCCCCAGCTTTACTGGGTTGACACCCCCCTCCCATGTTCCTGGATCCGTCCCTCATTGTACTTTCAGAAACATTGTTCTTAAACTGTTGGACTATTTGCCCACACAGCATTTCACAAAGTTGTGAACCTCACCCTATCCTTACTTGCAAAAGACTTTGCCTTTCGACAACACCCCTTTTACCTGTTACCAATTAACCTGTTTACCTGTAGAATGTTCCAAACAGGTGTGTGGAGTTTGTCAAGTCAAGTTTATTTGTATAGCGCTTTTAACAATAAACATTGTCGCAAAGCAGCTTTACAGAATTTGAACGACTCAAAACATGAGCTAATTTTATCCCTAATCTATCCCCAGTGAGCAAGCCTGTGGTGACGATGGCAAGGAAAAACTCCCTCAGACGACATGAGGAAGAAACCTCGAGAGGAATCAGACTCAAAAGGGAACCCATCCACATTTGGGCAACAACAGACAACATGACTATAACATTAACAGTTTTAACATGAAGACAGTTTCGTTGATGTTATAAACTTTTCATTGATGGAAACTTGAGTGCAAAACTGTTAATGACAACTGCAGTCCTAAAGTTAGCAAGTCAACTGTAGTCCTCAGCCATAAAAGCATTACTGTAAGTGTCCAGAGCGTCCTCCAGGTGTGACTTTCAACTGTCCACATGGGGCCATCCTCCACAGGAGCGATGCAATGAGACTCCAACCAGACACAGGGCGCCAGGATGGATCAGGCAGGTCCGAAGAGCACAAGAGGTCAGCATCTAGATCCCAAGACCGACATGTAACTCAGAGGGACAGATTTGGGGGGGGGGGGAGAGAGAGAGAGAGAGAGAGAGAGAGAGAGAGAGAGAGAGAGAGAGAGAGAACACAGGTTGTTAGGTATGCCCAATGTCACCTGAATAAGTAGGAGCAGTATACATATTGCACTGAGTACAAGCAAGGACTCTGGCAACTAACTATGACAGCATAACTAAAAGGGGAGAGCCAGAAGGTAACACAGGCATGAGGGAGCCCCGGGACATAAAGCAGCCAGCCACTACACCGTCAACAAACTCGAGTGAGCAAGCGAGTGCGAGGGACTGACAGCATCCATACATCCCAGTTTACCAAAACACTCTATGTCTCAGGACCCTCCAGATCTACACCTCTACCTCATAAACACCATTAACACAAGACTTGACTAAACAGATATGTTTTCAGCCTAGACTTAAACACTGAGACTGTGTCTGATTCCCGAACATTACTTGGAAGGCTGTTCCATAACTGTGGGGCTTTGTAAGAAAAGGCTCTGCCCCCTGATGTAGCCTTCACTATATGAGGTACCAGCAGATAGCCTGCACCTTTTGATCCAAGTAGGCGTGGCGGGTCATAAAGGACCAGAAGTTCACTCAGGTACTGTGATGCGAGACCATTCAGTGCTTTAAAGGTCAATAGTAGTATTTTACAATCAATACGAAATTTGATTGGGAGCCAATGCAGTGTGGATAAGACAGGGGTGATGTGGTCATATTTTCTAGTTCTAGTAAGGACTCTTGCTGTTGCATTTTGAACTAACTGGAGCTTGTTTATGCACTTATTGGAACATCCAGACAGTAAGGCATTACAATAATCCAACCTGGAGGTAACGAAAGCATGAACTAGTTTTTCCGTGTCATGTAGTGATATTAAATTTCTTATCTTAGCAATATTTCTGAGATGAAAGAAAGCTATCCGGATGATGTTATCAATGTGAGTTTCGAATGAAAGACTGGGGTCAATAATCACCCCGAGGTCTTTTACTGCTGCACGTGAAGAAACAGAAAGGCCATCCAGAGTTACTATGTAATCAGAAAACTTACTTCTAGTTGCATGTGATCCTAGTACAAGTACTTCAGTCTTGTCAGAGTTAAGCAGAAGGAAGTTAATAAGCATCCAGTGTCTATGTCCTTCACACATTCCTCAATTATATTAAGCTGGTGTCTCTCATCAGATTTTGCAGAAACATACAACTGTGTGTCATCAGCATAATAGTGGAAACTAATACAACCCCGATTCCAAAAAAGTTGGGACAAAGTACAAATTGTAAATAAAAACGGAATGCAATAATTTACAAATCTCAAAAACTGATATTGTATTCACAATAGAACATAGACAACATATCAAATGTCGAAAGTGAGACATTTTGAAATTTCATGCCAAATATTGGCTCATTTGAAATTTCATGACAGCAACACATCTCAAAAAAGTTGGGACAGGGGCAATAAGAGGCTGGAAAAGTTAAAGGTACAAAATAGGAACAGCTGAAGAACCAAATTGCAACTCATTAGGTCAATTGGCAATAGGTCATTAACATAACTGGGTATAAAAAGAGCATCTTGGAGTGGCAGCGGCTCTCAGAAGTAAAGATGGGAAGAGGATCACCAATCCCCCTAATTCTGTGCCGACAAATAGTGGAGCAATATCAGAAAGGAGTTCGACAGTGTAAAATTGCAAAGGGTTTGAACATATCATCATCTACAGTGCATAATATCATCAAAAGATTCAGAGAATCTGGAAGAACCTCTGTGCGTAAGGGTCAAGGCCGGAAAACCATACTGGGGACCTGTGATCTTCGGGCGCTTAGACGGCACTGCATCACATACAGGCATGCTTCTGTATTGGAAATCACAAAATGGGCTCAGGAATATTTCCAGAGAACATTATCTGTGAACACAATTCACCATGCCATCCGCCGTTGCCAGCTAAAACTCTATAGTTCAAAGAAGAAGCCGTATCTAAACATGATCCAGAAATGCAGACATCTTCTCTGGGCCAAGGCTCATTTAAAATGGACTGTGGCAAAGTGGAAAACTGTTCTGTGGTCAGACGAATCAAAATTTGAAGTTCTTTATGGAAATCAGGGACGCCATGTCATTTGGACTAAAGAGGAGAAGGACGACCCAAGTTGTTATCAGCGCTCAGTTCAGAAGCCTGCATCTCTGATGGTATGGGGTTGCATTAGTGCGTGTGGCATGGGCAGCTTACACATCTGGAAAGACACCATCAATGCTGAAAGGTATATCCAGGTTCTAGAGCAACATATGCTCCCATCCAGACGACGTCTCTTTCAAGGAAGACCTTGCATTTTCCAACATGACAATGCCAAACCACATACTGCACCAATTACAGCATCATGGCTGTGTAGAAGAAGGGTCCGGGTACTGAACTGGCCAGCCTGCAGTCCAGATCTTTCACCCATAGAAAACATTTGGCGCATCATAAAATGGAAGATACGACAAAAAAGACCTAAGACAGTTGAGCAACTAGAATCCTACATTAGACAAGAATGGGTTAACATTCCTATCCCTAAACTTGAGCAACTTGTCTCCTCAGTCCCCAGACATTTACAGACTGTTGTAAAGAGAAAAGGGGATGTCTCACAGTGGTAAACATGGCCTTGTCCCAACTTTTTTGAGATGTGTTGTTGTCATGAAATTTAAAATCACCTATTTTTTCTCTTTAAATGATACATTTTCTCAGTTTAAACATTTGATATGTCATCTATGTTCTATTCTGAATAAAATATGGAATTTTGAAACTTCCACATCATTGCATTCCGTTTTTATTTACAATTTCTACTTTGTCCCAACTTTTTTGGAATCAGGGTTGTACAATGTTTACGAATAATATCACCCAGAGGTAACATATATAAAGAAAAAAGCAGTGGACCCAAGCCAGAACCTTGTGGAACACCAAACTTTACCTCAGTATGTCTAGAAAAATCACCATTTACATCAACATACTGATAGTGATCAGTTAAATAAGACCTGAGCCAGGAGAGGGCTGTTCCCTTAACTCCCACAACATTTTCTAGTCTATTCAGAAGGATGGAATGATCAATGGTATCAAATGCTGCACTAAGGTCAAGCAACACAAGCAGCGAGACACAGCCCTGGTCAGATGCCAACAGTAGGTCGTTTACTACTTTAACCAGAGCCGTCTCTGTGCTATGATGAGGTCTAAATCCTGACTGATACATTTCATGGATGTTATTCCTACACTGTAAAAAAATGATTTGTTGTTTTAACTTAAAAAAGCTAGTGCAAGGGCTGCCTTAAAATTTTGAGTTCACTGAAACTGATATCGTAAGTTCACAACAATTTTCAATTAACTCAAAATTTTAAAGCAGCCCTTGCACTAACTTTAAGTTAAAACAACAAATCATTTTTTACAGTGTATGTAAATATAAGCATAACTGCTGTGCCACAGCTTTTTCAAGGATCTTGGAGATAAAGGGGAGGTTTGATATTGGCCGATAATTGGACAGCTGACAGGGATCAAGGTCAGTTTTTTTAATCAGGGGTTTGATAACTGCTAGTTTAAAGGATTTGGGTACATAGCCAATCGTAAGAGAAGAATTTATTATTTTTAGAAGCGGTTCAATTACTTCAGGTATGATCTGTTTGAATAGACGTGTAAGTAAGGGATCAAGTACACAAGTTGAAGCTTTTGATGCCGAGATTAATGAAAGTAATTCAGTTTCTCTAAGGGGAGTAAAACATTCTAATTGCTGATCTGATACAGTTATATTGTTAACTACAGGGTCACTTACATTGTCTGACCTTAAATTAGTAGTTTGAATTTTTTGTCGGATATTCTCAATTTTGTCATTAAAGAAATTCATGAAATCATTGCTACTACATACTACAGGTACCGTATGCATGTGTCTATAGTGGACTTATTCCTGGTTAATTTTGCTACAGTATTAAATAGGAATCTAGGATTATTTTTGTTATCTTCTATTAGGGAGGAGAGATATGTTGATCTAGCAGCACTTAAAGCTTTTCTATACTTCAGGAAGCTCTTCTTCCACGCTAATTTGAACACTACCAATTTTGTTTGACACCATTTACGTTCCAATTTTCGAGTGGTCTGTTTTAAAGTGCGAGTGTCATCATTATACCAGGGTGCTAATTTTTTGTCTCTGGCCATTTTCCATTGAAGAGGAGCTACATTATCTAAAGTATGGCGGAACGTTGACTCTAAGCATTCAGTTGCCTGATCAAGTTCTGCAGGGGCTGACAGTGACCCAGTCAAAGTTGATAACTCTGGGAGATGATTTATAAAGCCCTGTGCAGTAGTTGACATGAATGTACGTTTAATACAGTAGCGTGGTGAGGTGCATATATTATTACTCAGACATAGTTTGAATGAGATGAGATAATGATCTGAGATAACTTCAGACTGTGGAAGTATGACTATATTTTCTATGTTTAACCTGAATGTTAGTATTAGATCGAGGGTGTGACCACCATTATGGGTCGGTCCTATGACATTCTGATTAATCCTTACTGGCTCTAAAATGGACACAAACGCTGTTTTCAAAGGGTCTTCTGGGTTATCGAAGTGAATATTAAAATCTCCAATAACTAAAGCTTTGTCTAAGGAAATAATCAGATCTGAGATAAAATCTGCAAATTCAGAAAAAAAAACTCAGAATATGGCCCCAGGGACCTGTAAATAATAAGTAACGGAATTAACTCGGTAGACCTATTTTTCAAGGCTATATACATTATATTAGTATGAAGAACTTCAAATGTATTAAATTTATAACCAGGTTTTTGTGTTACACCTAGATAATCATTATAAATAACCGCAACACCTCCTCCTCTACCAGGTAGACGAGGCTGGTGTATATAACTGTATCCAGGAGGACTAGCTTCATTTAATGCTATATATTCATTTGGCTTAATCCATGTTTCAGTTAAACAAAGTACATTAAACTCCTGATCAGTAATGAGTTCATTAACCATTAGCGCTTTAGATGTAAGAGATCTAACATTTAATAGCCCCACCTTTAGATCAAAGGTGCTGGCAGCCGCTGTACAGTCAGTATGATCTCATTTTATATTGATTAGGTTACTGGAACAAACACTCTGAATATTTCTACTTTTTTGTTGAGCTCGGGGAACAGACACAGTCTCGATGTAGTGAACCCTGAGTGACGACTCTGTGCAGCTAGCAGACAGTCGGTTTAGCCTGTTCGTCTGCTCCCTGGCCTTGGCTCTGGATTGTCAGAAATTAACTAGGCCTGTTCTGAGACTATGACCTATGCTGCAGGAAATGAGAGCAGCACCTTCCTGAGTCCCGCCCTAACAGGCCAGCAGTGCCCTCAAAGTTAGCCCAATTATCTATAAAGCCCACACTGTTTTCAGAGCACCATCTGGACAACCAGCAGTTCAGCGACCATATCCTGCTGTAAGCTACATCACCACGCCACATTGGGATGGGGCCAGAGCATACTACAGCATCGGACATCGCCTTCGCTAATTTAAACACCTCTACAAAGTTACTCTTAGTAACCTCAGACTGACAAAGGTGTACAGTGGTGCTTGAAAGTTTGTGAACCTTTTAGAATTTTCTATATTTCTGCATAAATAGGACCTAAAACATAATCAGATTTTCACACAAGTCCTAAAAGTAGATAAACAGAACCCAGTTAAACAAATGAGACAAAAAATATTATACTTGGTCATTTGTCTGTGAAGATTCTCAATCATCCAGGTCATAGTAAACTGTGGGTGGTAGAAAAAGGGCAACTGGACTTGCTTGAAGATTCTTGAAAACGTTTCGCCTCTCGTCCAAAAGGCTTCCTCAGTTCTGTCTGACTAATAGGGAGTATCAGATATTTATCCTCTCCTGGCTCAGAATCAGAATCAGAATTCTGATGACCAGCTCATCTAAGGTGTCACTGAGGCATCATGTTGGTGTGGGTCGCTGGAGGCTGGGTGTGAATGGCGAGTCATTAGGGTGATCAAAGGATTGCCCGTTAGGGTGATCAATGGCAATCTGACTCTCTCTGTCCTCCTGTGAGTCCCCGAAAACAGCTGGGTCCTGGCGTACACCCAGCCGTCTGGGAAGAGTGTCCAAGACCACCTTGTAGATGGTTGACAAATGATGTCTTAGACCCCCACCTCTGTTCAGTGATGGCCGTTCCAGGTTTACAAAAATGGCTTCTTTGACTCCTCGCTCATACCAACGATCCTCTCTGGCTAAAATGCGTACGTCACAATCCCGAAATGAGTGTCCTTCATTGTTAAGATGAATGTAGACAGCCGAGTCCTGGCCTGAGGAGCTGGCTCTCCTGTGTTGGGCCAAGCGCCTGTATAGCGGTTGCTTCGTCTCCCCAATATACGAATTTGTGCAATTCTCACTGCACTGAATTGCATACACTACGTTGTCCTGTTTGTGTCTGGGTATTCTGTCCTTAGGGTGGACCAGTTTCTGCTTCAGGGTGTTATTGGGTCTGAAATGTACTGGAATGTTGTGTTTGTAGAAGATCCTCCTGAGTTTCTCAGATAGACCAGAAATGTAGGGAATGACAATGTTCTTGCGTTTGTTCCTGTTATCATCCTTGTCAGTTATGTTCCTTTTTATGCTCTTTAGGAAAGCCCAGTTGGGATAACCGCAATTCTGAAGTGCTTTCTTGATATGGTTCTGCTCCTTCTCTTTTCCCTCTAATGTTGTAGGAATGTTCTGAGCCCTGTGTTGCAAGGTCCTAATGACCCCCAATTTATGTTCCAGTGGGTGGTGAGAGTCGAAAAGTAGGTACTGGTCTGTGTGTGTGGTGAGCCTTTTGGACGAGAGGCGAAACGTTTTCAAGAATCTTCAAGCAAGTCCAGTTGCCCTTTTTCTACCACCCACAGTTTACTTGGTCATTTATTTCTTGAGGAAAATGATCCAGTATTACATATCTGTGAGTGGCAAAACTATGTGAACCTTTGCTTTCAGTATCTGGTGTGACCCCCTTGTGCAGCAATAACTGCAACTAAACATTTGCGGTAACTGTTGATCAGTCCTGCACACCGGCTTGGAGGAATTTTAGCCCATTCCTCCATACAAAACAGCTTCAACTCTGGGATGTTGGTGGGTTTTCTCACATGAACTGCTTGCTTCAGGTCCTTCCACAACATTTCGATTGGATTAAGGTCAGGATGTTGACTTGGCCATTCCAAAACATTAACTTTATTCTTCTTTAACCATTCTTTGGTAGAACAACTTGTGTGCTTAGGGCCGTTGTCTTGCTGCATGACCCACCTTCTCTTGAGATTCAGTTCATGGACAGATGTCCTGACATTTTCCTTTAGAATTCGCTGGTATAATTCAGAATTCATTGTTCCATCAATGACAGCAAGCCGTCCTGGCCCAGATGCAGCAAAACAGGCCCAAACCATGATACTACCACCACCATGTTTCACAGATGGGATAAGGTTCTTATGCTGGAATGCAGTGTTTTCTTTTCTCCAAACATAATGCTTCTCATTTAAACCAAAAAGTTCTATTTTGGTCTCATCTGTCCACAAAACATTTTTCCAATAGCCTTCTGGCTTGTCCACATGATCTTTAGTAAACTGCAGACAAGCAGCAATGTTCTTTTTGGAGCAGTGGTTTTCTTCTTGCAACCCTGCCATGCACACCATTGTTGTTCAGTGTTCTCCTGATGGTGGACTCATGAACATTAACATTAGCCAATGTGAGAGAAGCCTTCAGTTGCTTAGAAGTTACCCTGGGGTCCTTTGTGACTTCACTGACTATTATACGCCTTGCTCTTGGGGTGATCTTTGTTGGTCGACCACTCCTGGGGAGGGTAACAATGGTCTTGAATTTCCTCCATTCGTACCCAGTCTGTCTGACTGTGGATTGGTGGAGTCCAAACTCTTTAGAGATGGTTTTGTAACCTTTTCCAGCCTGATGAGCATCAACAACGCTTTTTCTGAGGTCCTCAGAAATCTCCTTTGTTCATGCCATGACACACTTCCACAAACATGTGTTGTGAAGATCAGACTTTGATAGATCCCTGTTCTTTAAATAAAACAGGGTGCCCACTCACACCTGATTGTCACCCCACTGATTGAAAACACCTGACTCTAATTTCACCTTCAAATTAACTGCTAATCCTAGAGGTTCACATACTTTTGCCACTCACAGATATGTAATATTGGATCATTTTCCTCAATAAATAAATGACCAAGTATAATATTCTTGTCTCATTTGTTTAACTGGGTTCTGTTTATCTACTTGTAGGACTTGTGTGAAAATCTGATGATGTTTTAGGTCATATTTATGCAGAAATATAGAAAATTCTAAAGGGTTCACAAACTTTCAAGCACCACTGTATATCATTAGCTCCTGCATGGATAACTATCTTTGAGAACCTGTGCTTGCCTAGGACCCTAAGATTACCTGCTATGTCCGGCACCCTGGCTCCCAGTATACACCTGACTAAAGCTGCTGGTGCCCCTAAAGGCTGAGCTAATTTCGCATGCCATATGATAGAGTCCCCTATAACCAGAGCTCTTTCAGGTTTCTCAGTGGGTGCATCACCAAGGAGAGCAAACCTGTTCGACACGTGACGCGGAGAGGAGTGGTGCTCCCGTGGGCGAGCCTCAGCGGTAGCTTTGGCTCTACACTTATGCCGCCGAGTCGTCACCCATTCGCCCCACTGTAAGGGCTCTAATGCTGGAGTTGGGGGATTACTAACTCCACCTAGGGCATCCAGACTTTCCCCTACAGAAACTACACTGTTCTCATTCTCACTGACCTTCTCTAAAGCCTGGACACGTGCTTCTAACACTATAATCTTTTCCGTCAGAGAGCTAACTAATCTGCACTTATCACAAATAAAGCTATCGCTAGCGATGGAGGAAGAATGACTAAACATCCTGCACTCAGCACACTGAACAGGCTGAAGGTGTGCCATGATGAAACGATTCACGTACCTTAATTGAAGATCTGTTGATATTAAAGCAGATCCGATGTGGATGGCCTCTGCTTATGGTCTTTATGCAGGAGGAGAAAAAAGAAAGCTTCCAGTCTCTGCGTTCTTCCAAAAAAAGAGAGAGAGAAAAAAAACCGGAAAAAGGAAAGCGAAAGTACAATAAAAAATGAAGAGGATACTGGAAAAT
Organism: Neoarius graeffei; assembly: GCF_027579695.1. Taxonomy (NCBI): domain Eukaryota; kingdom Metazoa; phylum Chordata; class Actinopteri; order Siluriformes; family Ariidae; genus Neoarius; species Neoarius graeffei. The sequence goes on from NC_083572.1 coordinate 63,563,055, forward strand.
TATTTGTAGAAAATTTTTTAAAAAGATTAGTAATTAACACCAATACTCACGGAAAAAAGACTCGTCGCAAACAACTCTGGAACCAGGAAGTGCATAGCACAGAATGCGCATGCGCAACCCAATCACCAGTTTGTGTTTTCAGAATTCCACAATGTTCCCAGTCTTTTGTTGTCCCTGTCCTAACTTTTTGGAACATGTTGCAGGCATCAAATTCAAAATGATTTTTGGAAAAAAAATCTTATCAGTTTGAACATTAAATAGCTTGTTTTGTATTATATTCAACCTATTGAATATAGGTTGAAAAGAGTTTGTAAATCATTGCATTCTGTTTTTATTTACATTTTGCATAGTGTCCCAACTGTTTTTGGAGTCAGGGTTGTAAAACTGGCTTAACTATAGACAGTGACAGTGGTGTTCCATCAGCTTCCAGTTCATGGAAGGCCTATGCCTTGGTGGTTCCTGGATTGCCGATGACAATCCACCCATCCAACCAATTTTCTCTCAACTGAGGGTGACAGTTTGGGTCTTCTTCTTATAGACCTTGGCAAATTTGCTACACCTCCAAACAACTAGTACTTGTGTCCAGTTGATGATCTTTGAATCTGCGGTTGTTTTGAAATTGCTTTGTGCAAATCTATGATCCTATTTCTCAGATCTGCACTGAGCTCCTTGGACATTCCCATTGTACTGTGTGTTGGTCTAGCTGCATAAGTGTGGTCAAACAAACCCTTGTTTTCTTGGCACAGAAAAGCTGCCAGCTGTAGTCAATTGTGATCACTAACAGGATTTTAAGAGGCTTTGGCAAGTTAAAAGACATTTTGGAACTTTCAGTACCACTGAATTAATAATTTTAAGAAATAAGTGGATGTCTCAAGTGCGTGTATATGTATATTTTTAACTCTGGATGTATAATTTTGACCCTGTGTTGATTTCAGAAAACCCAAGATTATAAATAAATAAATAAATAAATAAATAAATAAACCAACTGTGCACCAGTTTTTCACCAGAAAAGCAACAATTCAAAGGAATAACTGAAAGCCTAATTTTGCCGTAACGGTCATGTCCATTATGAATGTTAACTTTTGACCTCAACTATATATTATATATCAATTCGTGGTCCAGTCGCCCAAGGCGACTTAATTTGTCATTTGGCGGGTAATTCCTGTCACTAGCCAGCCCGGCTGGCTAGTTGAAAATAAAAAATATATATGAAGCAAAGATTCAAACTAGGGCTGTGCGATATATCGAATATACTCGATATACCTCCGAAAATTCTGTGTGAGATACATAAAATTATTATATTGTAACTATCGAGTATTTTATGGTCATCTGCCGACTTGCGTTTGTTTCGTGTTTGTTGCGTTTGTTTAAAACCTTTTCCAGTGGTTTTCTCCCTGTCCCTCAGGCAGTAACTTGAGAGGCTGCCGAAGGGAAAAAAAAACAATAACGTCATGCACTCGCCAACCAATCCTAGGTGACATCTAGGTGCTGAAAGGAACTTGCGGGAAGATTTTCTAGTTTCAGTTTACAGCGCTGACTCAGTTCGTGCAATCGCTGGTGTTGCATAGGCTACCGTGTAAGCTCTGTCAATTTCAGCGACAAATTAAAAATGGAAGCGGACGAATTGGTTCCTAAAAGAACTAGTAAGGGATCAGTCATCTGACATTTTTCTGGATTTTTTTGGATTATATTATGGTGCTCTGTGTTGTTCTCATTTATATATTTAACAACAGTATCAAAATACTCGGGTCTTGAAATAAATGCACATTAATCATGAACAATGGTAACTACTCTCTTTTGTGTTATTTTTGACAGAAGTAAAATTCATAAATGAACAAATTTTGGCTAGTTGATTTTCTGTTTGGCTAGTTACTTTGGAAGGTAACTAGTCTGACTGGCTGATGAAAAAATATATGAATTTCAAGCCCTGTATATATACACCCCGATTCCAAAAAAGTTGGGACAAAGTACAAATTGTAAATAAAAACGGAATGCAATAATTTACAAATCTCAAAAACAGATATTGTATTCACAATAGAACATAGACAACATATCAAATGTCGAAAGTGAGACATTTTGAAATTTCATGCCAAATATTGGCTCATTTGAAATTTCATGACAGCAACACATCTCAAAAAAGTTGGGACAGGGGCAATAAGAGGCTGGAAAAGTTAAAGGTACAAAAAAGGAACAGCTGGAGGACCAAATTGCAACTCATTAGGTCAATTGGCAATAGGTCATTAACATGACTGGGTATAAAAAGAGCATCTTGGAGTGGCAGCAGCTCTCAGAAGTAAAGATGGGAAGAGGATCACCAATCCCCCTAATTCTGCGCCGACAAATAGTGGAGCAATATCAGAAAGGAGTTCGACAGTGTAAAATTGCAAAGACTTTGAACATATCATCATCTACAGTGCATAATATCATCAAAAGATTCAGAGAATCTGGAAGAATCTCTGTGCGTAAGGGTCAAGGCCGGAAAACCATACTGGGTGCCCCTGATCTTCGGGCCCTTAGACGGCACTGCATCACATACAGGCATGCTTCTGTATTGGAAATCACAAAATGGGCTCAGGAATATTTCCAGAGAACATTATCTGTGAACACAATTCACCATGCCATCCGCCGTTGCCAGCTAAAACTCTATAGCTCAAAGAAGAAGCCGTATCTAAACATGATCCAGAAGCGCAGACGTCTTCTCTGGGCCAAAGCTCATTTAAAATGGACTGTGGCAAAGTGGAAAACTGTTCTGTGGTCAGACGAATCAAAATTTGAAGTTCTTTATGGAAATACGGACGCCGTGTCATTCGGACTAAAGAGGAGAAGGACGACCCAAGTTGTTATCAGCGCTCAGTTCAGAAGCCTGCATCTCTGATGGTATGGGGTTGCATTAGTGCGTGTGGCATGGGCAGCTTACACATCTGGAAAGACACCATCAATGCTGAAAGGTATATCCAGGTTCTAGAGCAACATATGCTCCCATTCAGACAACGTCTCTTTCAGGGAAGACCTTGCATTTTCCAACATGACAATGCCAAACCACATACTGCATCAATTACAGCATCATGGCTGCGTAGAAGAAGGGTCCGGGTACTGAACTGGCCAGCCTGCAGTCCAGATCTTTCACCCATAGAAAACATTTGGCGCATCATAAAACGGAAGATACGACAGAAAAGACCTAAGACAGTTGAGCAACTAGAATCCTACATTAGACAAGAATGGGTTAACATTCCTATCCCTAAACTTGAGCAACTTGTCTCCTCAGTCCCCAGACGTTTACAGACTGTTGTAAAGAGAAAAGGGGATCTCTCACAGTGGTAAACATGGCCTTGACCCAACTTTTTTGAGCTATGTTGTTGTCATGAAATTTAAAATCACCTAATTTTTCTCTTTAAGTGATACATTTTCTCAGTTTAAACATTTGATATGTCATCTATGTTCTATTCTGAATAAAATATGGAATTTTGAAACTTCCACATTATTGCATTCCGTTTTTATTTACAATTTGTACTTTGTCCCAACTTTTTTGGAATCGGGGTTGTATATATGACACTACATACAGTAAAAAGTCTTCGGCACATGTAAAGAAATGCTGGAGACCAAAAATCTCATCATCTCTAGCCGCTTTATCCTTCTACAGGGTCGCAGGCAAGCTGGAGCCTATCCCAGCTGACTACGGGCGAAAGGCGGGGTACACCCTGGACAAGTCGCCAGGTCATCACAGGGCTGACACATAGACAACCATTCACACTCACGGTCAATTTAGAGTCACCAGTTAACCTAACCTGCATGTCTTTGGGGGAAACCGGAGCACCCGAAGGAAACCCACGCGGACAACATGCACACTCCACACAGAAAGGCCCTCACCGGCCCCGGGGCTCGAACCCAGGACCTTCTTGCTGTGAGGCGACAGCACTAACCACTACACCACCATGCTGCCCAGACCAAAAATGGCTTAAAAATAATGAAATGTAATGTTTCAACATTTAAAAAATACCTATAAACAGCAGTAAGCCATAATAAATGAAACAAAGGTCAATATCTGGTGTGAGATGACCCTTTGCTTAAAAAAGAAATGGTAGTCTCAGGTACAATGAGTGCAGTTTGATAAGGATATGAGCTGTAGGTTTTACTGAGCATCTTGCAGAACCAGCCACAGTTCTTCTGGACACTTTAACTGTCACACTTGCTTCTTAATTTTGCAGCAAAACCCAGTAGCCTTCATTATGTTTTCTTTTTTTTTAATCTGAAAAGTGGGCTCTTATGTAATATGCTGTTCAATTTTTCTTTTCCTGTAACGTTTAATTTTGTACTGGACAATGAACGTTTGGAAGTCTAAAATGTTTTTGTACTGACTCGATAATGTAGAAGTCATAAAATAGAAATCTATAACAAAGATTGTATTTTAAAAAAATAAGGTGCCAAAGACTTTTGAACAGTACTGTACATGACATTGGGAAGAAATGAGTGAGTAATTCATGAATTTTATGCATTATGCCACTTAGATCTATTTCTTACAAAAGGTAGAACAGAATAGTATTCCTGGCATAAAGCCTGATTATAACAATATATTAAAGGAATATTTGTTTGAGTGCAAGAGAATTCTGGGAAATGAATACTTGTTTGCAGACAGGTAAGCCTGTAATAATTATGTCTAAATTCATAAAGAAGCATTTCAAGACAAAAAAGCATTCCAAACAGATTGGTGCTTCAGGCCATGTGCTTTAAAGGAAACTTTGCTTCGTCTGCCAGCTAGCTACAGCTTGCTAGGAATCCGGGAACTAAGACAACCATTTTGCCCTTTGGCCATTGTTTTGTGTTAGCAGTCTACAGAGAATAATCACATGCAACTGAAACCAACTGTCAACTTTTCTATTTCCATGACAGCGTTTCTGTTTGTAATACTTAAATATTTAATATGATTAAAAGCTCAATTACAATAGAGACTCTATTCGGAAATAGTAGCTATAGATAGACACGAAAACTCTTAAAAACAGGCTGCCTATCTGTCAGGATGTGAAGATTCAACCCAGATGTGTTGGACCTGTTCACCAGAATAAAAAGTCCAGGTAGAATTAACAATCAAATTAAAGAATTGCAGGACCCTTCATCCAAATCTTTAGTGGTCAAAAATTCTCTCTGTATTAGTTTTTTAGGTCATGTCCTTTTTGTCGTAGGAGAGCTTTCTCACTCTAACAGAACCCTGGAATGTTAGCAGTAGTGCAAGAAATTGTCAAAGTGTCATATTATTTAATGTGAACAAAAGAGCCGCATTATCAAAAGACAGACACTTTCTGCTGCATTGCAGGTTGGTACAGGTGTCAATAACAGTGCTGTAAATAATATGCATAAGTCCCAGTTAGTTGCTTCATATTTTAAGTGTCAAATACAGCCATGCCTACCTACAGCTATTCTTGTTTTGGGGTTTAATGCCCTTTCTTATATTGTATATACACACAGCATGCAACTCAGGCTGTAGGTGGTCAAACTACAGTATGGGTTTAAATCATTTTCTGAACCATTTAAAATAAGATTAGTAATTATATACACATTTATTTACACTGCAAAATAGCACTTTTTTTCTCTGCCCAGTTATTTACCCAGTGAATGTCATGATCCCCAATTCCCAACCACAGTCTGTATCTCCCTCCTCTCACACGCCACCAAGCAATCTGGGAGAGTGAAGTGTCTCCAAGGAAGAATGCTCTTCACAAAATGCCAAACACCATAGGTTTTCAACTTTGTTAACATATCCTAAGGCAGATAAGCACACTTGAAAAGAAGCCTGACAGAACACTTCTGTGTGCATGAGCTAGCAGATCTAGCACAACCAGTACCACTGTAGATTAATAGAGATGAGATGGTAACTAAACCATTATTCCCACCCAGAAAGTAATGCCTTGTACCTTTGGCCATGAATGTCCAAGACATCATCAAGATTTAAATTTTAGTCCTAGTGATGGGCCAAGAAATCAGAGCTTCCAAATGTTTTCTGCCAACTAAGAAAAATGTATTCTTGGCAATGTTCAAAGGCTGTGTCAATGTCTCTTAACCCTTCAGATTTATAATAATCACACTTGGGCCAAAACATTTGAATTAAACTGTATTTGTATTAAAATAGCATATGTGTGTTTGAAAGACAGAAAAAAAGAGTCACATCACATCATCACAAATTGGGAGAAAGATTACTTTAGGCAGTACAGCTTGGAAAATCCATCCATTGTGAAATCCAGGCATGAGGCCGCGGCATCATTTAGTTTCATTTTTAAGAATCCTTCTCTAGAAGTTATACAAAACCCTCTGGCAAAATAAAAGATATTTATGCTATTTCAAAATTACTGTGTCATTACAAGATAGGGGCGGCACGGTGGTGTAGTGGTTAGCGCTGTCGCCTCACAGCAAGAAGGTCCGGGTTTGAGCCCCATGGCCGGCGAGGGCCTTTCTGTGTGGAGTTTCCATGTTCTCCCCGTGTCCGCGTGGGTTTCCTCCGGGTGCTCCAGTTTCCCCCGCAGTCCAAAGACATGCAGGTTAGGTTAACTGGTGACTCTAAATTGACCGTAGGTGTGAGTGTGAATGGCTGTCTGTGTCTATGTGTCAGCCCTGTGATGACCTGGCGACTTGTCCAGGGTGTACCCTGCCTTTCGCCCATAGTCAGCTGGGATAGGCTCCAGCTTGCCTGCGACCCTGTAGAACAGGATAAAGTGGCTAAAGATAATGAGATGAGATTACAAGATAGCTTAAATAGAAAGGTTGTGGATGTCATTTAAAGAACAATCTGATTTCAGGTAGAGGTGAGTACAAATTCCCTTATGAATATCCATCCCAAAATTCTCATTTTCCGAGACCTGAAAACATTCTCCAAGCTGAGGAACATTCAGAGGAACTTGATGCTCCATCAGACAAAGATAAGAAATTATGCCAGCTGCATTCAGCATCAGCACAGTACTATTGTTTCAGTATGTGTTCAGGGTCCGTTGCATGATTTAGATGTCACGACAAGAACATACACTTGATTTGGTATACTTTGAATTGAAATAGATATCCTGAATAATTTAGCCAAATTATTGTGATCTACTGTGAAGATCTAGATGAAACAAAACTTTTTCTTCTTCTGTCTTTTTCCTACTTCCATGTGGAGCTGATGTGGATAGGTTGAGCGGATAGGGTTAAAGGCCCAACAGTGGCAGCTTGGTGGTGCTGGGGCTCGAACCCCTGAACGCCAAAGTCTGATTTAAGAGTGAAATTGCTTCAAGTCAGGACACAGTGAGAGAACCACCACAGTTTTTCAAAGTTAGTAATTTTTCTGGGTTTGAATGGCTAATCTGTTTAGCAGCAGCAATTATGAAAAGACTAAGGCACTTTCATTTTACTTGACCCACTATGGCAGATATAATCATGAGCATGTTATAAAATATTTTGCTCTACAGTGCTGGAATTTATCCTCAGCTTTGCTCAATTTCAGCCTAAGCTTCCAGATGGGGTACCAAAAGAGGTAGCATATTTTAAGGCTTAGCTACCTACACTCAAGTCATCATCCTACACCATTAGCAAACACTTGTCCTCAGGCACTGTGGTTAGATGTCCTTACTCCTGTTGTTTTTTTCCCCATACTACTTTGTCCCAGATGTTCAGATTTACATTATACTTCATATCAGCTGTATACAATTGTCTTTGGTGTCCCAAAATAGTTACATTAGTTGTAAAGTTTAAATCATATGCATAATTTATTCCTACACACAACAGAGAAGATGGTTTAGCCACAACTAAAATGCACACAACTTGAAACAAGTTATATACATTTCCCTGGTGTGCATTGTTTTATATCCACAGGTAAAAACAGTTTTGAATAGGGGTGTAACCAAAACAGAAGGAACAAGTGTTGCCAGGCAAAACAAACCTCGCCCGGTAGCACTTATGATGAATATGAAGGAAGATATCGCAAAAAAACAGGCACCCTATGGGTACATGTGGCTACGGCTTAAAATAAAATTGTTTTCTGATACCATGTCCATACAGTAAATATAGCATATATATTTACTCTATGAGGCAGTAGCCACAAAAATGAAGCGTAATCCAAAAAAGAACAATTTAAAAATCACAGAAGTAAAATATATCAAGTGTCTGTACTTTATTCTACTCTAACCTCTTACAGTTTTCGAAACTGAAACCTCCAAACCGAGGCTGACATACACACACTGTTGCCATGACCCAAACTCTTATTTCCTGGAAAAGGCCCGGCGCTAGAGCTCAGTGGAACGCACTTTCCCTCTGTAATAAGCATAAACATGTCTTAAATCGATTTCTTTAGTCTAGTCCATTTATTTATGATTTATAATAATAAATCAACAGAGCGGGGAAGTTTTTAATCAATGGGGTTTAAAAGTGGGCGTGACCAAAACCCCTTCCTTTGCGTATGTAAACGAACCAAGAAACCATCCAATGACAGCACAGTGTATGCAAATAAGGCAGGTAGTGAGCCAATCATCGTGTTTGTGAGGGGAGTCTTTCCGAGGCAGCACTCTTGCAGTCTGAGCTCAGAGCTTTTTTTTTTTTTTAATAACCTTTTTGGTCACTGTGACCTTGACCGAATGACCCTCAAAATGTTGGATGTTCTATTCGAGACCAATACCCATCTATCCTGAAAGTTTCATGAAGATTGATCCAGCTGTTTTCCCGGAATATCGTTCACAAAAAAAAAAACAAAGAAACAAACAAAGAAACCTGACCGAAAACAATACCTCGTCCCCTGGTGGACTCCGTCCCGGGCGAGGTAAATATAAGGAAATACAAATCTGGCTTTTGTTAATATCGCCTACTACTAATGCTTTCATATTTTATATCCTCATATACACTAATAAACTGTTCTATAAGTGACAATACAGAATACTAATTAAATACACAAACTACAATACATGTTTGATATGATATGTGGAAAAATATCATTCATATGAGAGGGAGCATCAGATAACTGCTCAGACAGAAAGTGATACCAAGCTCTTTGACAATAATGTTAAGAGATCCTTCTTATTAGGTACTGAAATGAGGGAAAATGTCCCAATACTGCAGAAAACAGAAAAAGGAGACTTTTGGCTATAACCCAAGTTTTAGATAAAGGCCTCGAACATATTCTAACAGTTTACAGAACAGCGGAAAAAGGATGTGTGAGAGAGGTTCTCATGGGGAAACACCTGCATCTCTTGAACTTATTTCACATGGAAAATGGTAAATATTCCAGACAGTTTATATCAAAATTCTGATTTACAGCTGCGCACAGACAGGGTGCATACATTCAGGGCCGTATTTATCGGATAGCTTTGGAATTGAAGCCACGTGTTGGCACATTATTCTGCTCCACGGCTGGTATCTTCAAACAGAACATGAGACAGAATTTGCTCTACTGTGTAATCCATCAGTGCATCAATAGCTTGGCATTGGTGCATGTGTATCCAATTTGGCATCATATAAACAAGGGGTGTTTTTTCCCCCCTCTTCATTTTTGTGATAACAGCTGTATTTCAAGTGCTCTTGGAAACCATTAATACATTGCCAATTCAGTTGTTACTTTCCATTTAGTCTGAACCTTGGTAATTGACTCTCAGTCCTTGGGCAGAGCGTTTATTTTCTTAGCATGACTCCTGGGCCACACATTTCTTTTCTCCAGTTTCTCTTGTTATCCTTTGAGTAATCCCCACCTCTGTAGGGGGAAACTCTGGGGTCAGCACAGCAAACTGTCTCAAGGCTGTTGTCATAAGTCTGCAAAATGGTTGAGACGGATTAGTGAGACTAAAAGATTCCTGTTCATGAGTCACTGAATGATGTTTTACGTGTATTATGGTGTGGGGGGAGCTTTGGAACCTTAACTGGTGTAAAATTAGCAGCTCAAGGGTAGCCGTTTCTAGAAATGCACCCTTTAAATTTTCTTTAATGTTTAAGTTAGACATGAACAAGTCTACATAGGTCAGTTTAATGACCTTTTTAATTGAGTGTAAAAGTCTATTCAATGCCCTGCTGTGTATACACGAGTCAATGGGAATTTACTAAAAGTCTGGAAAATATCAGTGTTTGACCTGTGTGCCAGTGAGATAAGCAGAGACATCACCTTAACTAAACACCAGGTCAAACCTTAAGATATGTTTGCATTAGCAAAAGAACCTGCTATTGTGTCTCACAAAACCTAAGTTAATTTTACTAATAGCAAATAATCATTTGATAACACAGCTGTAAATTTTTGTTTCGTATTCCGCAAAAGAATTCGGAAACCTGGACATCCAAAAACTGTACAAATGATCTTGGTTAACATGCCAACAACTACGTCTGCATACCAAAGTTCCACTCTATTGCTAGCATGTGTGGACCAGGAATGTAATGAGATGTAATAACACGTATTCATAAATGGATAATGAGTAATTGAGGAGTAACTGATGCATAACTGAGACGAAGCTCATGTTATAAAGGATGATGGTGATGACTAGTGATGCCGAAAGTCTGCTTGGAGTATGGAAAATAAAAGCAGCAGATTTCTCCTACTGCCAATCTCATCCTTTCTACTATATGACTGGAGGTAATATGAGTCATGTGCATTGTGTGTGTGTGTGTGTGTGTGTGTGTGTGTGTGTGTGTGTGTGTGTTTTACCCAAAAGTTTGAAGGCAAGGAAAAATACTCCCCAAAATCATTCAAATGACCAGCTGAGAGGGTGGATGTATGTTGAATACAACTGCAGGTAATGTCAAAGACCCCCCATTGTATTTAATGATACAATGCAAGAAATGTGAATAATTATTAGAGAATTATAAGAGTCAAAAGGCAAATATAATTAAAAGAAACATATCACAACAAATGAACACTTACAAATTCATAAGAAGGTATGTTTGATTTAAGTTATGACAATATAACATGGATAACCTGTAATCTTTACAAAGTGTAAAGTTAGTGGAAAAACAGTGATTCAAACCTCAAATTTCTTTCTTCCAGGATTCAGCAGTTCTTGTCAGTCCCCTTCTGATACTTTCCAAAGTATTGTATGTAAACTGTTGACATTCCAGTGTTCTGAAGTTCTCAAATTCCAACCTTTATTCTGCCACTTAATCCCAAATTCCAGATCAGGAAAACCAAATCCTTCTGTCATCCAGTGCCACACAGTTCTGAAGTGGCTGAGAAACACATTGCTGTGAAAATTAAAGGAAGGAGACTGAGTACCTCCTCTGGGAGGGGCATGCCCCTGGTCCTAGTGCCTGACAAACTGTGACGGTTCTCATTATTCAACTCTGTCTCAGGCAGAATTCATAGGAATTCTAGCGAGCCTATAACCTTTCATCAGTTGATGGAAATCATAAACAGTGCAAATGTTAGCTTGTTGAAATAATGAGCCCAAGACCTAAATTACATAGACAAATGGATAATAGCGTTTACTTGCATTCCATTCATGACTCCAGTCCTCACAAATTATGTTGCTGTGATGCAGGCCTTCATAGAAGTTGCCAGTCACTTTAGAAACCCAGACAGGTGACAAATTCAAGGAAAATCCAATATGAAGTGTATAGTAAGGTGTTGGACCATCACAAGCCTGCAAAACAGTGTCAGTGCATCTTGGCATCATTTCTACATGTCTCTGGAACTATACACAATTCTTCCAAAAGACATTCCATCAGTTAACGATTTCTCTAACACATTTCCCTTAGGTATTCACTTTACCTTAAAATTTCAAACAGGTTCAATTCACCTTAAAATCTGCTCTCTGTTAAAGGGCACCCTAAGAAGAACATAGGTTTTAGAATTTTGAAAAAAAAAATTACAGTTGCAGAGATACAGTGATTTTAGTAAAAACCAATAGCGCGCTGACCCCTCACCTCGACCTAGCATTGTAGCACAAAATAGAAAGGGTCTACATGGTCCTAATTGGTACTGTTAGAACCAGAAAAGGTTATAGTTTTATGAGCAACTTAGTTTTGGAGGTTAACCCTAACAAATTCTTGTCTGCTGTGCGCTCACTGCACACAATGCATATGGTGCAACACGTCACCCGTTTCTGCTGGCTCCAGCGCTGAATGTGAAGTGCCTAAAATAATTTGGCTAAGAGATGGCAATTTCAATGCTACAGCATATCATTTTCATACTCATCAAACCATTCAGTCCTCATGCCCTACAGATGGAGACATTGTCATCCTGGAAGAGATGTGATTTCTTTATTTCAATATTCATAGATAGATTATTGAACTTTGATTAGTGTAAGTTATAATTAATTATAATAAATTATTGTAGATTATTAGTGTCAAATATTCTGTCTTTATGGTTATTAGCAAGACTAAGAGTCAATCCAGCCACTGGGGGTGCATAAGCGTACTCTTGGTGCCGGTCCCAAGCCCAGATAAATGGAGAGGGTTGCGTCAGGAAGGGCATCCGGCGTAAAACTGTGCCAAATCTAGCATGCGGATTGAAAAGAGAAATACCATACCGGATCGGTCAGGGCCCAGGTTAACACCATCTGCCTCCGGTACTGTTGGTCAACAGGGTGCTGGTGGAAAGTATGCTACTGTTGCGCCAAAAGGAGAAGGAGAAAGAGAAGGGGGAAGCGTGTTAGGAGAGAGCGTGAAAGATGGAAGGGAAGGAGCTTAGAATTGAGGGTAGGAACACTGAATGTGGGAACACTGACTGGCAGAGCGAAAGAGTTAGCAGGTATGATGGAAAGAAGGAAGTTGGACATTTTGTGTGTGCAGGAGATGAGGTGGAAAGGAAGCAAGGCCAAGAACATTGGAGATGGATGCAAGTTGTTTTATTATGGAGTCGATGGAAACAGAAGTGGTGTTGGTATTGTTTTGAGGGGTGAGTTGGTCAGCAGTGTGATTGATGTGAAGAGGGTGTCAGCTAGAGTGATAGGCATGAAATTGGAGATTCAAGGAGTGGTAATCAATGTTGTGTGTGCATACGCCCCACAGGTTGGATGTGAGAATGAAGAGAAAGAGTTTTTCTGGGAAAAGATGGATGAAGTGGTAGAAAGTATACCGAGAGAGGAGCGTGTGCTGATAGAAGCGGATTTCAATGGACATGTTGGCGAGGGAAACAGAGGAGATGAGGACATGATGGGCAGATATGGTGTAAGAGAGAGAAACGTGGAAGGGCAAATGATGGTTGAATTTTCAAAGATGATGTATTTGGCAATAGTCAATACATACTTCAAGAAGAAAGAGCAGTACAGGGTGACGTTTAAGAGTGGAGGAAGATCTACACAGGTGGACTACATACTCTGCAGAAGGGGTAACCTGAAGGAGATTGGAGACTGTGAAGTGATGGCAGGGGAGAGTGTAGCTAGACAACATCAAGTGGTTGTGTGCAGGATGAGCTTGAAAGTGAAAAAGAGGAAGTGTGAAATAGTGGAGCCAAAGATTAAGTGGTGGAAACTAAAAGAGGTTGAACATCAGAAGGAGTCTATGGAAGAAATAAGACGAGCATTGAGTGATAATGGAAGTCTGCCAGAAGATTGGAATACTACTGCTGTACTAGTAAGAGAAGCAGCAAGGAAGGTGCTAGGGTGGTCATCAGGAAGGAAGAAGGAAGACAAGGAGACATGGTGGTGGAACAAAGAAGTGTAGAAAATTATAAAAGAGAAGAGGCTAGCAAAGAAGAATTGGGACGATCAGAGAGATGAGGAAAGCAAGCGGTTATACAGAGAGATGAGACAGAAGGCAAAAAGAGCGGTAGCGAAAGCAGATGCATACCAGGAGCTGTATGAAAGATTGGAGACCAAAGAAGGAGAGAAAGACCTGTACAGATGAGTGAGGCAGAGAAACAGGGAAGTGAGGGATGTACAGCAGGTAAGAGTGATGAAAGATGTAAATGTAAATGTGCTGACAAACAAAGAGAGTGTATTAAGAAGGTGGAAAGATTACTTTGAGGATTTATTAAATGAGGAGAATCCAAGAGAGAAAAGGTCAGATTCGTGGGAGACAGCAAATCAGGAAGTAGAGTTGGTTAGTAAGGATGAGGTGAGGGCAGCCATGAAAAGAATGAAGACTGGGAAAGCAGTCAGACCAGATGGTATCCTGATTGAGGCTTGGAGATGTTTGGGTGAGACAGCTGTGGAGTTCCTGACAAGATTGTTTAATAAGATCATAGAGAATGAGAAAATGCCAAATGAATGGAGAAAGAGTATGCTCGTCCCAATATACAAGAATAAGGGAGATGTACAGAGCTGCAGTAATTACAGAGGAAAGTGTAGAGTGAATGAGAAGTATATTTAGAGTGGTGCAAGACATGTATGAGAACAGTGAAACAGCAGTGAGGTGTGCGGTTGGAACGACTGAATGGTTCAAGGTGAAGGTGGGACTTCATCAAGGATCTGCTTTGAGTCCTTTCTTGTTTGCCACAGTGATGGATAGCTTGAAGGACGAAGTGAGGCAAGAGTCACCATGGAACATGATGTTTGCGGATGATATTGTGATATGTGGTGAAAGTAGAAATGAGGTTGAGTTGGGTTTGGAGAGATGGAGGTATGCATTGGAACGAAGAGGAATGAAGGTGAGCTGTAGCAAAACAGAATACATGTGCATCAATGAGAATGGGGATGAGAGTGTAGTGAAGATGCAAGTAGACGTAAAGAAAGTTGGTGAATTCAAGTACCTGGGGTCAACTGTGCAGGAAAATGGGGGCTGCGATAATGAGGTGAGAAAGAGAGTGCAGGCAGGGCGGAGCAGTTGGAGAAGGATTTCGGGAGTCATTTATGATAGGAAAGTCCCAGCAGAAGTGAAAGGTAATATGTATAAGACAGTAGTGAGACCAGCTGTGATGTATGGATTGGAGACCGTATCCTTAACGAAGAGACAGGAGGCAAAGTTGGAGGTGGCGGAGTTGAGGATGTTAAGGTTTGCGATGGGAGTGACAAGGTTGGACAGGATAAGGAACGGGCACATGAGAGGGACAGCACATGTGGAGAGCTTGGGAATTACAACCCCGATTCCAAAAAAGTTGGGACAAAGTTCAAATTGTAAATAAAAACGGAATGCAATAATTTACAAATCTCAAAAACTGATATTGTATTCACAATAGAACATAGACAACATATCAAATGTCGAAAGTAAGACATTTTGAAATTTCATGCCAAATATTGGCTCATTAACATGACTGGGTATAAAAAGAGCATCTTGGAGTGGCAGCGGCTCTCAGAAGTAAAGATGGGAAGAGGATCACCAATCCCCCTAATTCTGCGCCGACAAATAGTGGAGCAATATCAGAAAGGAGTTTGACAGTGTAAAATTGCAAAGAGTTTGAACATATCGTCATCTACAGTGCATAATATCATCAAAAGATTCAGAGAATCTGGAAGAATCTCTGTGCGTAAGGGTCAAGGCTGGAAAACCATACTGGGTGCCCGTGATCTTCGGGCCCTTAGACAGCACTGCATCACATACAGGCATGCTTCTGTATTGGAAATCACAAAATGGGCTCAGGAATATTTCCAGAGAACATTATCTGTGAACACAATTCACCGTGCCATCCGCCATTGCCAGCTAAAACTCTATAGTTCAAAGAAGAAGCCGTATCTAAACATGATCCAGAAGCGCAGACGTCTTCTCTGGGCCAAGGCTCATTTAAAATGGACTGTGGCAAAGTGGAAAACTGTTCTGTGGTCAGATGAATCAAAATTTGAAGTTCTTTATGGAAATCAGGGACGCCGTGTCATTCGGACTAAAGAGGAGAAGGACGACCCAAGTTGTTATCAGCGCTCAGTTCAGAAGCCTACATCTCTGATGGTATGGGGTTGCATTAGTGCATGTGGCACGGGCAGCTTACACATCTGGAAAGACACCATCAATGCTGAAAGGTATATCCAGGTTCTAGAGCAACATATGCTCCCATCCAGACAACGTCTCTTTCAGGGAAGACCTTGCATTTTCCAACATGACAATACCAAACCACATACTGCATCAATTACAGCATCATGGCTGCGTAGAAGAAGGGTCCGGGTACTGAACTGGCCAGCCTGCAGTCCAGATCTTTCACCCATAGAAAACATTTGGCGCATCATAAAACGGAAGATACGACAAAAAAGACCTAAGGCAGTTGAGCAACTAGAATCCTACATTAGACAAGAATAGGTTAACATTCCTATCCCTAAACTTGAGCAACTTGTCTCCTCAGTCCCCAGACGTTTACAGACTGTTGTAAAGAGAAAAGGGGATGTCTCACAGTGGTAAACATGGCCTTGTCCCAACTTTTTTGAGATGTGTTGTTGTCATGAAATTTAAAATCACCTATTTTTTCTCTTTAAATGATACATTTTCTCAGTTTAAACATTTGATATGTCATCTATGTTCTATTCTGAATAAAATATGGAATTTTGAAACTTCCACATCATTGCATTCCGTTTTTATTGACAATTTGTACTTTGTCCCAACTTTTTTGGAATCGGGGTTGTAAGCTAAGAGAAATGAAACGGTATGGTATGGGCACATCCTGAGAAGAGATGCAGAGCATGTTGGAAGGAGAATGTTGAGGATGGAGCTGCCAGGCACACGAAAACGAGGAAGGCCAAAGAGGAGATACATGGATGTGGTGAGAGAGGACATGAAAGTGGTAGGTGTGGTAGAGAAGGATGCGGAGGACAGGGAGCAATGGAGACGAAAGATCCACTGTGGCGACCCCTAATCGGGAGCAGCCAAAAGAAGAAGAAGAAGAAGAAGCAGTAAGAGTCAGCAATCTATTTAATATTTTTGGAATGAGTTTAGAGGCCACACTCTGGTACAGTGGTTAGCACTGTCACCTCATGGCTGACAGGGGCCTTTCTGTGTGGAATTTGCATGTTCTCCTTGTGCCTATGTGGGTGCTCCGGTTTCCTCCCACAGTCCAAAGCCATGCAGATTAGTTCAATTAGCTACTCTAAATTGCCCATAGATGTGAGTGTGAATGGCTGTCTATCTCTCTGTGTTGGCCCTCCGATGGATTGGCAACCCCACCTCTCGCCCGATGTCATCTGGGATTGACTCCAGCTTCCCTGTGACCCGCAATGGATAAGCGGTATAGAAAATTTAATTTAATTAAATGAAAGAATAAGATAAATATAGTTGAATTACTGCTGGTGTAGAAGGACATGTTGACATATACATTAATGAGCACTTGTTTACCATTTTGTCATTCATTCTATGTTCCAAATCTCTCACAAAGATCCCATGAGTACAGGTAGTATGTGAACTCAGTGCCAAATGCCTCTGAAGCCATGCACTATTGAAAGCACATGTGCCATTACCACACAGATTACCAAAGAATGTGAAATTTTGAAGAGAAACTGAGACAGGATCTGTATAGAGACTGTATAAATTTGATTCTTCTAATATGTTGCTATTACACTGCAGAGGTGAACTCTGGTTCGGAGATGTGAGTTGTTTCAGAGCTTTCATAGATTATACATGGCAGGTGTCCAATGGGAATATAATATCAGGGCACCACTTTGGTTGAAATAAAGTACTGATCTGAACATAGAATGTTACATAGAGTCAGTCTAGTAGTTAGGTTTCTCGTTCTTGTGTTCTATTTAACATGCAATAAATACAATTGTTTTCTTGATCTAATTTGATATTGTACCATGTCTGATAATCAAAAGAGCTATACTGTATTATGCCTTAAAAAAGTAGTGGTCTCACTTTATATAAAATTCTGTTCTGAACTTTCTCACTCATGACAGATAATTAACACTGGCCAATTTGTCAAAGTCAAAATGAGCTTTATTGTCAATCAGACCATGTAACAGAATTACACAGAGGATTGAAATTGCGTTTCCCCAAACTCCAAATGTGCAGTATTAAAAAAATAAAAAAATTAAAAATTAAAAAAATAAAAAAATAAAAAAAATTTGACACACAACTAAACATAAAAGTGCACACAGACATCAACAGATAAGCAAATTAACACAACATATAGACAGACAGTGGGCATACAGTTCCCAAAATATTCACAGTGATCCAGAAATGGGGGCGGCACGGTGGTGTGGTGGTTAGCGCTGTCGCCTTACAGCAAGAAGGTCCGGGTTCGAGCCCCGTGGCCAGCGAGGGCCTTTCTGTGTGGAGTTTGCATGTTCTCCTCATGTCCGCGTGGGTTTCTTCCGGATGCTCTGGTTTCCCCCACAGTCCAAAGACATGCAGGTTAGGTTAACTGGTGACTCTAAATTGACCGTAGGTGTGAATGTGAGTGTGAATGGTTGTCTGTGTCTATGTGTCAGCCCTGTGATGACCTGGCAACTTGTCCAGGGTGTACCCCGCCTTTCGCCCGTAGTCAGCTGGAATAGGCTCCAGCTTGCCTGCGACCCTGTAGAACAGGATAAAGCGGCTACAGATAATGAGAGATGAGATGAGATCCAGAAATGTAGTCAAGTTTGAGGTAATGTAGTCCAGAAATGTAGTCAAGTTTGAGGTATGTTACTGGGGTGCAATAGTACAAGGGTACAATAATACAAGGCGCAGTATGGTAAAGTGCAAAGTGCAGAATAGCAGCATGGAGATAAATAAGTATTGTAAATTTGTATGTTCTTGTGCAAAAAAGAATATTGGCATATGTGCATATAAAGAGCATTGTATAGACATTGAGTTTACTGTTTTGACAGTTTGCTGGTCTTTTGTGTGTGTGTGTGTGTGGGGGGGGGGGGGGGGGGGGGGGGTTATGTTCTTGGAGTTTTCATGAGTGAGTTGAGCAGTCTGATGGCCTGTGGGAAAAAG
The DNA here is from genome assembly GCF_027579695.1 of Neoarius graeffei. Lineage (NCBI taxonomy): Eukaryota > Metazoa > Chordata > Actinopteri > Siluriformes > Ariidae > Neoarius > Neoarius graeffei. The sequence continues at coordinate 63,581,754 of NC_083572.1, forward strand.
CTGTTGCTGAGTCTGGTAGTCCTGCAACGCATGCTGGTGTAGAACAGCAGCAGTGTAAAAAGTAGTGGTCTCACTTAATATAAAATTCTGTTCTGAACTTTCTCACTCATGACAGATAATTAACATTGGCCAATTTGCATTCCTGAGGTATGAAAACATATTTACACTGGGCTGTAACCAAAAGATATTTCCTGAACTGAAACATAATTTAAAAGAAGCACTTGGCAGTGGTAAATATCAATGTGCCAAGATACATTTTTTCTTTATCTCAAATAACAGACCTTATTGTGATGAAACATGGCATGTCACCACTGTAGATGATAAACACCAGTTCACTAGTGCACATTTCAAACTGAATGTGTTCTGCTGTTTATGCCAATATCCACTTGTGGAGAATATACAGATTGGACTGCATTAGACAGCAGCAAATACGACTGTTTATATTATGTGTTGAAATAAAACTAAAAGTCATGAGCTTGCTTCTCAGAGAGTGCATACCATAAAAGCTTAGAGATAAAGAAGTAATTGAAATTATGTTTAAAGACTTAAGTATTGATATCAACTTACAATAAAATGAAGAATCTGTTTCCAGGTAACTAGAACATAAATACGGCAGCATGGTCACCTAGAAGGTAGTGTTGCCACCTTACAGCTCCAGGGGCCCGGTTCAATAGTGAGTATGGCTTCATTGTCTATGTGCAATTCTTGCATATGTTCCTTTCTGTGTCCCATTCCTCCAGGTTCTCCAGTTTCTTCTCAGCTCCCAAAGCATGCTAGGTAGGTGGATTGGCTAAGATAAATTGCCCCTAGCTGTGTGTGTGTGTGTGTGTGTGTGTGTGTGTGTGTGTGTGTGTGTGTGTGTGTGTGTGATGATCTGGCATCCCATCCAGAGTATATTTCCACCTCTCACTCTGTATTCCTGAGATAGACTCCAAAACCTTGACCAGGATAAAGTGATTACTGAAGATGAATGTATGAATGAATTATGAACAAAAAGAACATCAACAACAGCAGCTCTTGCCGCTGAGATGCATTTCAAATAACCTCTTACCTTCCCAGGGGTGTTATCATTACTTCCCTGAGTCCATTTTCAAAGTTTTCTCTGCGTCTGTCTTACATGTTCTCTCATGCTAAGGGTCTCAATAGATCTTTTATCACATTGGTGTTGTCAAGCAGAAACTGTATTTATTGAGATGTTTGTGTACCTCTCTGCTTACAGATGCTAATTTGAAGACTATGAGTCGCTATAGAAGTTAGGTTGTTTAGTTTAATGCTTCACATTTTTATAAAGATGTTACTGGATGAAATTAAAATAAATTAGCTAACCCTTTTCCTTATAATTTCCTAATATTTTTCCTCAAAGTTATTTATGTAAAAGTTCAGAGAGACCAGAGATTTTGCCTTGTCTTGCATTATTGAATTAAAGTGTTGCAGACCATCAAATTCTAAGTCCTGTTGTTTTGTTTCTTGACGATTTTGACATGTGGTTGTCTGTTGTTGGATGTTGCTGTTCAATTACAAGAAAATAAAGATTTTAATTTTGATTCAATTAATTAGCTAAAGGCGTTATTCTTTGTTAATATAGTATACTACCCTTTTTTAAATAAACCCTTTAAAAAAAGTGAAAGGTTGTTTTACATTTGTTTGGCTCTATAGTGTACCTGCACTGCTTCTTTAAGTATTTGATCTCTGGTTTTAATACTTGAATGATGTAAACATGTAAACATCCCACTGCCTTTTTAGATTTAAGGATCATAAATAGAAGAATAAAAGTTGTGTTAACTATATATTGTTTGCCAAATCTTACTTAAGACTCCTTTGTTCAATTTATTCAGGCCTTCTTTTCTCCTGCTATTAACCCCAAAACTTTCAAACACAGGCCTGGTTGTCTTAACTTTAAGCCCATTGCAAGTAGGGTATTTATTTAAAAAGGGTTTTTATGTATACATAATGAGTTGCAGCAGTCTGCCTTAAAATTATTCATCAAGAGGATAAATGAAAATCAGAAAATCTCAGTTACACAGCCTTGACTACATCCTCTATGGCAGCACAAATTCTGGGATTAGATTCCTTCCCTCTGATTGCCTGTAAAGCACATTTCAAGGACTGAAGAACTGCTTCAATGCCCCATGGCCTCCCATCTATCATGACTGGCATGTACCTATGGATACGCTACAGGGTAACAGGTAACTAGAGAAGGAACATAACTCAAGCAAAGACAAAACACTTTTCATCACAGACAGTGAGGTTGACTGGACAGGCATGGCTCAGATGAGGTCCATGGCGGCCACTGTGAGCTCTCATCTAATGTAATGCTTATTTCAGTGTCCAGTAAAATGCTTATTTCTATCAAACTAATATTGCAATGGGAAAAATAATTAAATATCACATTCCAGGCCAGATATGTGACAAGGTAATATGTACACTAACACAAAGCTTATATTCATTATTAGTGTAATAATGCATTAGCTGTGATATAGCCAGGACAGGCCTGATATACCCTAGCTCTCTTGTGTTTGCTCTTGGTTAATGTGATCAAAAAAACTGGTCTACATTCTGCAAACCTTGTCTGATTGCATACACACTGCTGTAAATACAACCAGATCCTAGAAAGAACACAGTCTGTTTGTACTTATAAGCCACAGATGAAAATAATTATGTAATCATTTCCAGGTAACCTTTCCTCATAAACAAGCAGACCATGCACTTTAAATGGTTTTAGCTGTTTTCTGTGACTAAAAAAAATTGCTTTTATTGTTGGCATTCTTAATAATGATAAAAGTAATTGTTCTGCATAGTAAAAGCTATTTCATTTAGGTTGGAACTCTGCCTAAACACTGTGTATGGGTTTACTAAAGTTGTTTAAACTCTAAGCTTACAAACCCCACTTAGTCCTACAGCATGTTGCCAAGTGTTTTACACAGAAAATTCTTAGATTACCATGTGAGTGGGTGTAGATTTGTTCAGAGAAGTCATGAAAACTGAGTGAATTTCCTCTGTGACCTTCTCCATGTTATAAAGTCTGAATCACTCTTTCACCCTTGTTCTTCCCTGAGACAATATCTGTGTTGTGTTAAATGTAAAGGCCATTTTTCACACTGGATTAGAAAGGATAGTGAAAAAAAGAATTCCGTTCCGGATGTTCTATGTTCTTTTGGTGGCAGACAGCTTCCTCTTTTAAGACATATAATCTATGTCAATATTTAGGTATTTTACAGCTTCAGATACTTAAGTCTTACTTATAAACACCTAGACTATGGAATTTCTGCCACTTGTGATTCATATGTATACTGAGGAATCCAATAATGGACGCGGTTTTCATGCCAATAGCTACCTCTGCAAATATTCTGTATGAAAAGAATGCTTGTATTACATTATGGAGTGAATGAGACAGAAATTTCTTAATGTGAGCCTTTTCAGTCATGTCACATGAATTGGAGGCATAGTTAGAGGTTTCTTAAATACATTCAGCCTTTGGACGGCATTTATTGCAGAATAATGGATGGGTTAATGACATACTGTCCCCACATGGAATCTAGGAAGTCTGCTGAAATTCCTTTGTTCAGTGCATTCAGTGTAAGTTTTATTTTCTAATGCTATTGAATACAAAATTCACATAAAGGGAAGGACATCTCAGCTTCATTTATCCTCACTGTAAACATGTTTTTAAAGTTTGTGTGCTTCATGCACTTACACTGATTTAAAATTCTGACCTTGTTTGAAATTTAATTTCTGGTTTTGTCATAAATGGCTGTTGAATTTTTATTCAGAAGCTGTTTCTAGTTATTTCATTTTTAGGTTTATCATTCATAAAATAATGTAGACTGTAAATATTTATGGTCGTCAAATTGTCTGCTAAGTTATTTGCCAGCATGTTTTTTTTTTCATAACCAATTAGATTTTTTTAGGCAAGTTTTTTGTTTCATAACATTTTAAGAAGATTTTTTTTTTGGATAATGATATTTTTGAGGAAATGCATATTTCATCAGAGAGGTTTAGTTCTGTGAATCAATGTTTGAGTGTTTTGCCAAAGGCTCACGTGTGTGTGTACACACACACACACACACACACACACACACATATATATATATATATATATATATATATATATATATATATATATATATATATATATATATATGTGGCAGCGGGGGCGTGGTCAAGCGCCGGTCTGTGACAGGAGGGCGGAGTCAAGGAAGGTAAGTGGCAGAATCGCTACACCTGAGGGTAATTAACCTGTTTTGTGTGTGTTTTCCCCAGTAAACCGCTCCCTATTTAAGGAGGGAGAGTGAGAGCGGAAGGGAGCTTTTTCCAGAGGAGACTACAGCGTGTGTGTGTCTGTCTCTGATGCTTGATTTAAATTGTCCGACTGAAAAGTACGGCAATAAAGCCTTCTGTTCCCCCTGATCTCTGTCCTGCCGTCCTCTGTGCTCCACCCACACGTTATTCTCACTACAGTGGTGCCGAAACCCGGGAAAGGTGGAGCACCAGACCTGCAGCTCCATGGAATCCTCCCCGTTCGCAGACTTGGTCCGCGGACTTGGTCCACGCCCTCGCCACGGCTCAGCAGAGCCAGCACCAGGCACTCGTCACGCTCCGGAAGGAGCAGGAGCGCCGCTTCGAAGCCCTGGTGCTGGCTCAGCAGGAAGATCGAGAGGCGTTCCGGCGTCTCCTCGCGTCGGTGGGGTCCACCAGCTCCCGGCCGCGGGCCCGTCTCCCCTCATCTTGACCAAGATGGGCCCGCAGGATGACCCTGAGGCTTTCATCACCTTGTTCAAGCAGGTCGCCGAAGCCTCGGGGTGGCCAATGGAGCAGCGCGCGGCGCGCCTCCTCCCCCTCCTGACGGGAGAGGCGCAGCTGGCCGCACTACAGCTCCCCGCCGATCGCCGGCTGGCCTACGCCGACCTTTGCCGGGCTGTCCTCCAGCGCATGGGGCGCACGCCGGAGCAGCAGCGCCAGCGCTTCCGCGCGCTGCGGATGGAGGAAGTCGGCAGCCCGTTTGCGTTCGGCCAGCAGCTCCGGGACGCCTGCTGGCGGTGGCTGAGGGCCGAAGATCGCGACGCCGAGGGAATCATCGGCCAGGTGGCGCTGGAACAGTTCATCGCCCGCTTACCAGCCGGAACCGCGGAGTGGGTCCAGTGCCACCGCCCGGCGTCACTGGATCAGGCCGTAGGACTGGCGGAGGATCATCTGGCGGCTGTTCCGGCGGCAGGACAACTGATGACATCATCTTCTTTCTCCTCTTCTCTCTCTCTTTCTCCCCCCCCTCCTCCCGTGTCCAGTCCTCACCCCATTCCCCCACCACGGAGGCGGGGGCCGGCTCCACCCCAGCCGGCCCGCCGCACCCGTGGTGCCCTCCCGTTTCTCCCTTCTGTGTCTGTCTCTCCCCCCCCTCAGGTGAGTGAGCCCCAGAACACAGCTGCAGAGGGAAGGCCCGGGCCGGTTTGCTGGCGCTGCGGGGAACCGGGCCACCTGCAGCAACAGTGTGCAGCGATGGAGGTGGGGGAGGTGGTGCGGATCCCCGACGTGCCAGAAGCTGCCCTCGATCGGGCCGGAGCGTATCGCATACCGGTAAGTGTACAAGGGGCTACATATCAGGTGTTGGTGGATTCAAGTTGCAATCAGACCTCGATCCACCAAAGCCTGGTGGAAGACGAGGCATTGGGGGGAGCACAAGGGGTGAAGGTGTTGTGTGTGCACGGGGATATTCACAGCTACCCGTTGGTGTCGGTCCACATACATTTCAGAGGGGAAAAATCGATAGTGAAGGCGGCGGTTAATCCTCGCCTCACCCACTCTTTGATCTTGGGGACTGATTGGCCGGGATTTCGGGGTTTGATGGCACGCCTAGTAAAGAGTGGGTCCTGCCGGTTGACAGGGGAAGGTCCCGGTGTCGCTTTGGCTGGAGCTGCGGTCGCAGAGCTGTCTACGTCATCTCCGTGACAGAGTGAGGAGCCACCGGCCCCTCCTCTTTCTATTGGGGAATCCCTCGCGGATTTCCCACTGGAACAATTGTGAGACGAGACTCTGCGACACGCGTTTGACCAAGTGAGAGTAATCGATGGTCAAACGCTCCAGCCGAGCGCCACCCCGTCCTTCCCCTATTTTTCCATTTTGAAGGATAGGTTATACCGAGTGACGCAGGACACTCAGACGAAAGAGCGAGTCACCCAGTTGTTAATTCCAAAGAGCCGCCGGGAATTGGTATTCCAGGCGGCTCACTTTAATCCCATGGCTGGACACCTCAGGCAGGATAAGACACTCGCCCGGATAATGGCCCGATTCTATTGGCCGGGGATTCGCGGCGACGTCCGTAAGTGGTGTGCGGCGTGCCGCGAATGCCAGTTAGTAAATCCAGCGGCCATTCCAAAAGCGCCCTTGCGCCCCCTACCATTAATCGAGACCCCGTTCGAAAGAATTGGGATGGATCTCGTCGGGCCATTAGATCGGTCAACACGAGGGTACCGCTTTATATTGGTTCTGGTGGACTATGCAACGCGATACCCGGAAGTGGTGCCTCTTCGCAATATCTCAGCACGCAGTATTGCAGAGGCCCTCTTCCACGTCATCTTCCGGGTTGGAATCCCGAAAGAGATTCTGACTGACCAAGGCACCTCGTTTATGTCACGAACACTGAGCGAACTGTATGGGCTACTGGGTATTAAGCCGATCCGCACCAGCGTTTATCACCCACAGACAGACGGTTTAGTTGAACGGTTCAATCGCACCCTCAAGAATATTATCAAAAAATTCGTAAGTGAGGAAGCACGTAACTGGGATAAGTGGCTCGAACCCTTGTTGTTTGCAGTGCAAGAGGTCCCCCAAGCCTCCACGGGTTCTCCCTGTTTGAATTATTATATGGGCGTAAGCTGCGTGGCATCTTAGATGTACTGCGGGAAAATTGGGAGGAGGGACCTTCACAGAGCAAAAACGAAATTCAGTACGTTATGGATCTGCGCGCAAAACTCCACACGCTCACCCACCTAACTCAGGAGAATTTGCGGCAGGCCCAGGAACGGCAAACCCGCCTGTACAACAAGGGCACGCGCCTTAGAGAGTTCACTCCGGGAGATAAGGTACTCGTCTTGTTGCCCACGTCGAGCTCCAAATTAATCGCTAAGTGGCAAGGACCCTTTGAGGTCACACGGCGAGTCGGGGACATCGACTATGAGGTTAGGCGAACGGACAGGGAGGGGGCACTATAGATCTATCACCTCAATCTGCTGAAACTCTGGAACGAGGAGGTCCCCGTGGTGTTGGTGTCGGTAGTTCCGGAGAAGGCGGAGCTGGGGCCGGAGGTCCAAAAAGGGACATTGGCATCTTGTACCTCTCCGGTCCCCTGTGGAGACCACCTCTCCCCGACCCAACTCATGGAGGTCGCCCAGTTGCAGGCCGAGTTTTCGGATGTGTTCTCGCCCCTGCCCGGTCGCACTAACCTCATAGAACACCACATAGAGACGCCCCCGGGGGTGGTAGTGCGTAGCCGTCCTTATTGATTACCCGAACACAAAAAAAAGTGGTTCGGGAAGAACTTCAGGCCATGCTCGAAATGGGCATCGTCGAGGAGTCCCACAGTGACTGGAGCAGCCCGGTGGTCTTGGTTCCCAAGGCCGACGGCTCAGTCCGGTTCTGTGTGGACTATAGAAAAGTCAACGCGGTGTCTAAATTCGACGCGTACCCAATGCCTCGTATTGATGAGCCGCTCGATCGACTAGGCACGGCTCGCTTTTACTCGACACTGGATTTGACAAAGGGATATTGGCAGGTCCCCTTGACTCCATTATCCCGGGAAAAAATGGCCTTTTCCACACCGTTCGGCTTACACCAGTTCATCACGTTTCCGTTTGGGCTGTTTGGGGCGCCCGCTACGTTTCAGCGGCTGATGGACCAGGTCCTCCGGCCCCACGCCACCTATGCGGCCGCTTACCTAGACGACATCATCATTTATAGTAATGACTGGCAGCGGCACCTGCAACACCTGAGGGCCGTCCTTAGGTCGCTGAGGTGGGCGGGGCTCACTGCCAACCCGAAGAAGTGTGCGATTGGGCAGGTGGAAGTACGGTATCTGGGCTTCCACTTGGGTAACGGGCA